>NW_023594064.1:0-17112 GCF_014839805.1 Manduca sexta
GACAATGCAAAGATCTACATATTTATAGAACATACTTTAGACAATAGCTACATATAATAAATGTAGGAAACTGTCTTTGACAAACCAAAATAAGTAATTATATTAATATTCCCATCAATTAACTAATGTAGAGAACCGACAAGCTCCACAATAAATCCAATCTGGTTTTATATAAATGACCATGGAACTCGAATGATCACCTTATTAACAAAATATCATGGGAAACCTCTTGACGTTTAAAAGCTTTTAAAACAACAACAAAAAACGTAAACGTGTTCTATTCAAAAATGCACCTGAGAATGAAGGCGGATCCATTTTACTAATATTTCGATTGTTACAAGTGTTTGTATGGCGTACAAGGAACATGTATGGTATCCATTGCTGGCTGAATACAGTCCGATCTTATTTGACTTAAAGAATTCAGTCAATGAACATCGCACGGTTCGATAATACAATGCAATAAAATCTCAGTCGCCCGAAGGACTCAGGTAGTGGGTTATAATTCGTTTAGTCCGAAGGTTGCGCCCACATTTTTTCGAAGGTGGCCCACACAGGTGCAGTCGCCTCCCTAATACTACTATTCCTGATACCAACAAGACATACGTACATGTTTTATGTCCCGGTTCCCGAATATACAGGATATAAATCTACATAGGAAATACATTTCATATAAATGTATGAATTGTTTTGGTCATAAATATTAATGACGGGAAGTATTATTTATTTCGGTACCGAAAATATACCTTAGACTTGAAGTTTATAATTAAGCAAAATACCGATAAATATTGATTGCATGTGTAATAATAATAATATAATAAAGCATTCTGTAACAATATAGTATACATTAGAGCTACATTATTTTAAATTTAGGCAAAAATATTTTATAATACCGTGTAAATAATCTTTTTAATAGAAATTTGACAACCTCTTGTTAATAAATCTTAACATAATCTTGTTGTAATTATTTACGTACACTACCACATGGTAATCTATCGTAATATAGTGTCATAAATTACATAGGTATTAAGATAAAAACGCATTTATATGTTTTTATTGCAATTTTCAAAAAAATATATAGCATGGATTCCTGATAACACATTCATTTTATAAGATAACCTACAAATAAAATACATTTGTCAATTTTTAATGCCACCTGTATCGTCTACGCTCAACATAATATTTTGTTTAACATCATACCAATCGACTTAATTGAGACTTCGATAACGCGTAATAAATTTTAATACAAGTGGCCCAATTAAACAGCCCAACTGGATGCAAGTTAATTAATTGATTTAATAAGACATCACGCGGCTTAATCTATTGATATTTAATTAGTTAAATGGAGGAGAAACCTTGAACATCATACAAGACCGTTTCACGTTTACCGGAACGTTTATAACATATATTTATTCAACTATGATACCAATCTACGCTCACATGGAATTATTTACGGTCTCACACTAGACGCTTAAATAACATTAAGCACTAGTGGCAAGGAGTGAAGTTTTCTGATATGCATTAATGCAGTCTACAGATCATTCTAATAATAATTACGGAAGGGAAGCCGGTAGGTAATGGGTTATATGGACTCTTCATCCCTGTTAAGCACGTACCTACAGATTAATTAGACGCCGCAAAGACCATCAAATTATTGTTGACAACCACTACTAGGAACCTGTCGCTTCATATCCGACATCGTCTGCGCAACGCCTTAGACATGAATACATCAAACAAATGACTATGCGTGGTAATACAGTCCGTCCGCAACATACAAATTTCCAAGCACTTTCAGTTTGCACGGTACGTATCGCGTAAGTAGAAAATTGTGTTGAGCGTTCAGAATCAAGTGAATTACAGATTGAGTACAATCGTGCGAATCCATTTGTTGACTCAACGCGCCCTGTCACGAGCGAGAAGACAGTTTCGCGATCTAACTATTGTTCAATGTTACGGAAATCACGTTTTATGCCCACACTACGCATATTTCTTAGGGATATTAATTAACTACACTGTTAAATTGCATGTTAACGCAGACATGACCTTAAAGCAAATATCTTAAATAACTAAGAAATTTTCCAAAGCTCTCCAGAATTATTGGCTCGTCTTGTTATTATTTATGTTCAATGACCTGACTTATGTTTCTAGAACATTCCTTTTTCACGTGTAATTTAAAGTATTTCTATCATTAATATGCTTTGATAATATGATTACTGAATTAATACATCTTTTTGCAAATCTTAAAGCAGAAGAAGAAGCCACCATATCTACTAAAACTTTAATATTAATTAAAAGAAATGTAATGAAACCCTGACGCAAGCGCTGTCAGTTGCCGGTAATAAAGTTTCGATTAGTGACATTTTATCTTTCGATCAGTCGAGTTGTATCGCGGGTACACAAAATCTATTCGATAATCAAAATGCTAATGCCACAAACTGACGGAAGTCTATATTTAAATCCGAGATAGTGGCGGCTTGTAATAAACTTTGGAGGCGCCATTTTGAATTTGTATTGTCGCGGTGCAATGCCATTGTCAATGGGAGGTCCGCATCCGGCGCCGGCCATTTGCATCGGACGAGACTCGAATCGATTATTTTGAAACTACAGGTAGTACTAAACTGGGCACGCTGCTTTGTTTCAATAAATCATTGTATTTAATAAATTCCATGATCACCAATACATGACTAGTAACGGTAAAGTCATATATCTTTAAGAATAAAGAAGGAGCAACGATATTGAAGACTCGCTAAAGGTCATGGAATACTATGTCACTCTTAAAAAATTATGTTCAAATTGCAAATATGTTATATTATAAACATGCCGAGTTTGATACCTATCATGAAGATAATCACAAACGACTAAACTAAGTTATTGAGAACAAACAAACACTCCCACATATTTGAATTCACAACATACATAAAAAGACTTCAAATTTGATAGTATCCTTGCCCGTCACGTTCAATAGAGAAAGCGTACAAACTGCTTGTCACGTAAACTACCTCTTGCCAGTAAACGCTTCGTAACTTGTTTCGAGTAGGTAATAATACAGTACTTTTTATTTTAGTGATGGTGTACTAAGATTTTCTTACTTATGCGTCGAAATAAATATTATGAAATACAGAAAAGTCAATAAAATTAATTTAGTTAAACCCCTTATCAGTAGAGTGAAAGCTTACATAGATTAAGAAGTCGATGAGGTCATTACGTCGAATTACAAGCCTTATAAAATACGTTTTTAAATGCATCGGTGGCGTAGGTGTACTGCGTCAAACTAAAAAATAAATGCGACTGGGTTTTTCCATCTTCAAAATGACTCAACGCAGTTCGGAGTCAGGAAGATGGTGTTATGATACACCGTGCCTAGGAAAGCACGTAAAGCCGTTGGACCTGAGCCTGATCTCACCGGATTATGAAAGTAAAGCCACTAACACTGCACATGTGTATTTCGCACACACTCCACTATAATATCTCCTGAATACCTGGCTGATCACCGTAGAGGAATCAAATCAAATTCGTTTGAAATATACGATTGGTTATGGATATAACTCGCTACATATCAGAAGCAAGTCGTGGATGATAATGTTCTACTGTCTAGTGCTTACGTGTATTTATATATAAGTCCTTATTTACCTAAAGAAAGTCGATCGTCTTCAAAATGAAAGTTGAATTTAACATAAGTTTTGATATCGCACGATAAATTTTAATAAGTTCAACATTGTAGTACCTATAGTGCGATATTTTTAAAACAATTGACTTTGTTAATGAAAGAGTAACTTAACATTTCACGTAACAATAAACCCGGTAGTTTCATTTAAAATTTTCCACGCACACTACCTGATTCATGACGACGGCTTTAAACCTTGACATATAACTGCATTTTTAAGGCGCTACAATTAATTCAATGAATCGTGACTTATGACCGAGAGGCGTGTGTTGTTTACAAATATTTTCTTCTAATAATAATGATCACTGGGTAGTTTCGAGTTGACTGTGATGCAACCACTGCTATTTCATTAACTATATGTGCGTTTTATGATATAATAGAACTAAATATGGAATATAACAAGACATCAAATGCCGAAACAAACACAATTTATACATAAAATATAAAATTTGTCCGAATTTTATAAATTTAGATATCCGTTAATATTCGGCTAAAGGAGTTTTATTAATCAATTAAGCTTTTTAAGACTTCAGTTTAAATGACTGATTGTCGTATTTTTAAAGTTCCATCCAAAAATAATCTTAGACACAATCAGTGTACCCTCAAATTCATACAAGATTTCCCTTGCGATGGTAATTTAGTTTGCATCTAATTAGATATTGCCTACTTGAACAAGTGCAGAATCAACGACAGGTGGCCGCGCACGTGCCGCGATGAATAAAACGCAATGAAAGTCAAATGTCCTGTACCACGCACCACTTCATCCTTTGCCCACATCATAAACAACCTTAGTTAAAAATGTTAAAATATATTTTCCCGCGTCCCCTTATGCACTTAAGTCGTTTTGTAAAACGCAAACCTGGAGATACTTTCTGATTCCATATCATTAAGATATATATGGCGCGGTTCGTGCGCAGGATATGCTGATTGGTTTTGAAGGTTAAGTCCTGAGGGATTGAAGCCATTTTTGTGTGTAGCGATAAGCGTATCCAAGTTGGGGTTAATTCGCCACCCTCTACGAATGTCTGACTTTTCATTATCGAGATGTTTTATTAAAGCGGGGCTGCCACGAGTCGGGCAGGGGAAGATTTAGGGTCATCTCTTCAAGAATTTCTTCGGCGTCGTATAATTTTCCTTGCAAATTTGGCAAAAATTTTGTTCATAAATAGTCACACGTATATAACACATTAAAATAAGTAAATTAAATACTACTAAGATAATTAGATTTCTAGAACTATCGACAGATCTAGTCACATTAAAACAATAAAAATTACGTAACCTCATTTAACACAGCAGTAGACTTTATCTAGAGCAACAGTTGTTACAACACGTCACTCAACAACACCTGATATTCGAATGTGTCTGACTCATTTTGCCTTTCTTTCACTTTCAACGCGAATGAATTTGAATTTAGAATTCCGCACCCTACTCGCGAATATTGAGTTACAGGCGGGGTGGGTTGTTTACACTGGGATTTGGGGCTCGACACGACATATTGCATTCCTATAGACATCGCAATTTTTCATAACAGTTGGTACCATTAGATGAAACATTTTTGATCGAAGTTTAAAGTTTTATTCAGCTTTTCCGGGGCAGGCAAATGTATCATAACTCACCCACACTTCACTAGTTATGTTAGGTCTCAAGACAAAAAATTTAAGAAATATTTTATTAGGTTAAAGTACACGTATTTGTGATGGGCAAAATTCTCGTTTATTAAGAGTCGGGCTTCATACAAAAGACGAAATCGTTTTTCTGTATGTTTAATACATCTAAACTATGGAAAGGTATTTATGAGGTTTCAAGCGAATTTTGTCTTTATATACATCTCGAAGCAGCTTGTGCCTTTTGATTCTATATTTTATTCTTGTAATGGCGTAATTATTGACTAGTATTACATAGATAAAACTAAGCCATTATAAAACAATTCGTTACTGTATTATTCAAAATGATTACTACATTAGAACAGAAATTAAATAAAAGTGTAATCTGGGTCACCTCTTCGAGGGAATCATGCTCGAGAACACACCTAAATAAACATTTATAGCATTTAATTCACTAAGATTTTTTAACCATGCATTCCTGGTTATAAACTATTCATACAGATCTCTGAGCTAAAAAGTTCTGTCATTAGTCGCGACTAGTTCTCCGGCTGCGAAGACTCGACACATTCCTTGTTGAGTGACAGTGAGAAAAACTGTGGCAAGCTTAAAAACCCCGACACTGAACAAGCCGCAAGCGTAACCGCATCTTTCCGCATCATTGCCGCGTGACCACTTGAACACTTAAAACGTTGTGTTTTAAACCTAGGTATCGTATATGAACGACTTTTAATTGATCGACCGTTTAGTCGTACGACATCTTGTAAAATTGATTCTGAGACATGTGACATTGAGTTATATTACACTACGTTTTAATATAAAGATCGGTGGATTGAGAAATTAGAGATCAGAAATATCGAAAACCCAAAACCCATCACAATGCGCGTTCAATATATGAATACATAAAAGACTATAGCGATAATTTTAGATCACTTATCTTTATGTACCTACCATCTATGTTATGTTTAACAAACTTATAAAAGTATCTAATAAATTTTAGCAGATCCGCACAAATAACAACAGACGTGATTCGTAAATTTACCACCAGTACCTATCAGCATAGTACACATATACTTCAATGTAATCACAAATGCGTTATCCTACATTTCAATCACATTTCTTCGATGTTGTAACGTAATAGGTATGTATTCAAATAACTATTCATTGAGATTCAAACATCCTAAAAATGTAACATATTCTATATATCTCATTGCCTTCATATTTAATATTTACAAGAACATAATAAATGAGTTTTGTACTTTGGAAAAGTTCTTTAGTTTTCCTTAGTAGGTATACACTCCACTAACACTAGACATGACTCACGGCGACGGCCTATCCACTAACAACGTTCAATAAACATTTCCACTGTCATAATGGTTGTAATTTCCTCGAAACTGTTTGACAAAACATCACTGACAAAGACAATGCCACGCGCCGAACGCAAACATTCGCGTAATGACTCAATCGTCAATTCTGGGGCCTTATTCTCTATCCCGCACGTTATTTTGACAGTATGTAACAAGCACGTAACACAACGCATCATGTTTAGGACTATAGAAATTTGGCTTACAGAATACCATTACACGCACATTTCTCGCAGATAACATGACACGGCCGCGTTACGCGTTTACACTATCATACAGAATAAGGGCCCTGGTGACAAGGCAGGTCAGGAAAAAGTTTCTTGCCTGCATCAGCTTCGTCGTTTTTATTCAATATTTATGCGAGAATTCTAAAAAATATTACGTTACTTAAGCCTGATGCAATTTTAAGATGAAACATGCCTTAAACTTTAATGAACACGTATAATACCAAAAAAAAATACTTACAACTTATATAGAGGATAAACACATTAGACATTATTATGGCCATGCCCATCTAAATATCACACAAGAATTATATAGACATAAAACACAACATCCGAATCAAGCAAACGAAGTAACATATTAAGATTTCTAAATCAATATGCGGAGTGCGTAAGGCTCGCGTGAGATGAAGTGCTTATTCACCGGCACTTTTTGCAGACGCTTAATTAATGAAAGTAGATACGGAATCGGACTCGATGTGTTTACTGCGTTTTTAATGAGGTGGATTTATAACGTGATACAACACAGCTCCTATAGATCGCATCGGAAAAATTGCATTACGATTGTCGAATTTTAAATTGGTATATATCTTATTCGAGACGTTTTGTTTTAGTGGGGAGGTGGTGGACTTTAGATCACGGATGTGTTGCCTTTATGTTCCTCGGTTATATACCGATTAATATGATTTATTTCCTAATGTGCTACAACCTTTTTATTTATGAGCAACAATTTATTTATTTTATTATAATCAATACATCATATGATATTTCAAACAGTAAAGCTGTTCTAGAGTTCAGTAGAATTGGTAGACTCTAGCGCCTACAGGCGAGACGTCTCGGCGGGTGTTTTTAGGCGACGAATAATAATTCTAATAATTTAGTTAATGTGTATTTTTGTGAAAATGTTTGAATATTTGTTAGAAGTAAACTATTAAAGTAAAATTTGGAACACAGACACACCTTATCCCCGAGCAGTAATTAACTTACCTGGACAGTGTAAGTTTTATTCCCAAAAAGGATTTCATGCGAAGGAAGTCGCACACAAAATATAGTAAAGCCAATAATATTATATTTATAATGGTCCTTTTTTGTCTTCCATGATTGAATAAAGCGATGTGGAAGAAGCCATAGTGAAACTGCATACAATAATATTCAAATACAATTGTATAATCCCCATGTGGCAATCTAAAAAATTACAACACAATGTTGAATAAAATATTGAAATAGAGCAGTTTTTTTACTTTTTTGTGCATTCGTGGAATGGATCGAGCGAGCGACCGAGCAGTGAGCACACGTGCACATCGTTCGCAGATCGTGACCTGCACGCCTACCTTGATACAAGAATAATTTTGTGTCGTTGACTATGGGTTCACGGTTATAAATATCTAATTCAATTACCATTCTTAATATATTCTCATAAATGTATTTCTTTTGCTGGAACGTGTGATTAAAAAAAAGCAACAGCTGAGGTTCTGATAGAATTTAAATATCGCATTTTGTAGCTGATACCATAGAGAATACTACGTAAGAGGTGATACAACAACACGGACGCCTAAGCCGTCCTTTAGTCATCATTTAGTCTATAACAAATCCTCACTCTCCAAGTTTATATAACCTATAATTCGATTAGTGAGGACTTGGTGAAGTTTCGAAGTGATTCAGTGCCGGATTATATTTTTTATGAGTGTAGGCCACTTTATTTCCGCTGCCCCATGTCGGTAGGTTTATGTACGTATCTATGTATGTAGGTTTCTAAAATATTTAATAGTTTTCCATTTGTTTGTATTATAGAAGGCACTAAAGTAAAATAAATGAATGATTAATTAAATCAAGTGAACGTCCTCTGAAATCTGCCACCCTTAAGAGGCTGCAGCCCATAGGCCACGACCTATACGACCTATTTACAAACCCAGGACTGAAGTGTTCATTATCTCATGGAGGCTCCGCAAAGCAAGTAAATTCATTCGGTCGGTGATACTGTCGGAATTCAGATACAAATAATCAAAAAATGCCTTAGACAGATTATTTTTAAGAATCACTATATCCCCTCCACTGGTTTTACGCATTTGATAGTGCAATGCGGGTACTTGCTCAATATCCGAAATTTTGATGTAAAAAGTCTAGATTACTTATTTATATAAAATTTTTGAAGGCCTAAATAATGTCTTATAAAACTGCAACCGAGATGTACGGTTTAAAACGTGTGTAACAAGTAAAGAATCTTCTGGTCATGGATGTACTCGAAATACTCAGGTGTGCGCCGCCACACCGCCGCGCCGCTCCGTCGCCAAACGGCCGCCACATCGTAATGTCGCATCGCGCCGCCCGCAACGAGCGTAGCAAAAATTATTAAATGTTAATTAATTTCTATTATTCTCATATGTATATTGGTTACCCTCGATCGAGACTTAAAATGCCTAATAATCCTTTTTATTTCCTACCACTGTCATAAAAAAGCAACATAGGGCACTACAACTAAGTATTACTTTCAAACACCGAATATTATAGCAATTGTACCGATATCCTTAAATTATAATTACCATTATATTATTCATCATTCTCTTTAAAATGTTCAAACGTATTATACCTCTGACGTTGGTCTGGTAATTTAAGTAATAACTAATATATATTATGATTCCAAACATATATAAGAACAGATTTAGAAACACTAGTGACAATTGTTAATTACAAGTGATAATGTAATTTTATGTAGTAATGTCGAAAGAAACTAATTAATACAGTAATTACAGCATTACCAACGTCAATAATAAGATTTTTTTTCGAGACGCGTTGTATCATAATTGGACCTACTTACGCAAAAGGGAATCAACCCACACAATGATAGTTTTGAGAAAAAGCTGTTTTTGTCCAATTTTTGTATACAAGACAATTGTTTGTTATTTTGGACGAAAAATATTTACAATATTGTAAAAATACTTTATTCTATCTATACAAATATAATATTGATGAAAATCATTTAACATAATTAAGGAATTTAAAAAATAACTCAATGGTTCCTTTTAGCAAAACTATTTCTGTGTGGATTGATCTCTTGTTAATTTTTTATCTTGGAATAATTCTATAATAAAAATATAAAATGTCATATTTATTTAATATATTTTACTGAAAAAAATATTTTTATTTATTTCCACATACAACTATTTTACAGGTAATACCCAATACAATAGCGTAGTACAATAGTTATGTAAAATAAAAATTCTTATATTAAAATGTTTTGTGGAATATCAAAAATTACTTAATCTAAATATTATTCTACTTCAAAATCAGACTGACCCGAAAAACCTTCCAGATCGTCTTCTATATTTGCATTTCCGTCAAGCTTGACGTAAAAATCATGTGAGTCTTATGGGATGGTTCTTTGTAAAACAAAACAATTTCGTAGATTTTTTTAGATTTTCCGGTTACCATGGGGCTTGGATCTTGTTAGTTTATTGAACAACTAGTGTTATGTGGGTTGGTAAACTTGTGTTGAAAACGGTTTGTTCAGTAAAAATTGTCATATCATTTTGATCTTTACAGAGAGGATAGAAGGTACATTTTGAAAGCTCTCTACATACTTAACTCGATTTTGGCACATGTGTGTATTGGTTCCTGTTTGCATAAGTAGGTCCAATTAAAAAGAAAATGGAAACTTATTAATAACATAACATTATTGTTATATTTATTAATATATTTTGCTATGAATAAAAATGAGTTAATACTTGTGAACAATTTTGGAAGTGCATTGGTGCTTTGCCATACTCATTATTTTCGCGAGTCAAATCTAATCAGCAAATTACACTTATTAGATTTTTCAGCCTTAGTTTAACTAATTGGAAAATTACAAACTAATGTTAATTGTACAAACTTTTGACAAATTTATAATCATCATCATCTTCAGTCTTTGTAGCTCCAATGCTGAAGTCCATAGGCCTCCCATAAAACAATATTTTGGTTCCCTATGCTGCCATCTATAGGATTATATGAAAAACAATAAATGGTAACTAAAGACATCTATATGGTTAAATTGAAAATATACACTCAATCGTTACTGACATCTATTGCTCAGTAGTAGTCACAAATATAATTTCTTTTTGATACTAGATGGCGCTAACTATTGATAAATATTTTTTTAGTCTGGTAATATTGACGTATAAAACTAACCGCTTCCTCAAAAATGCTCTCTTTTGATTGGTTAATCGTGCCGAAGCGCAATGGCGCATTTGCCATCCGCCATTTTGCCATTGATTGGATGGGAAAAGCTGGTGCCGGAACATAGAAATTATATCAAGCCGCATCGCGGCTTCTCCTGTGTAATATTGGAAGGTAAGCTTAAAGATGTATTGTTTGCATTACATTTCAAGTAATAATATTTTTATTTGCACTGGGTATCTCCACGATCGGCTAAAATGCCGATGGTGGTCGTTTTATCGGTGCTAGATCAACAAGCTCACCCATTCGAAAGCACAATTGTTTCTCTGTTTTCGTTAGTTACGAGCATTACAATTTTATCACATCATCAAATGACCTAATCTACTATCGATCAGATATTAAATTGTACTATTTTTACAGAACCGGGCTGACTCTTCCAAGATGTATCTGTACAATTTGACTCTACAAGGCTCAACAGCCATCACACATGCTGTACATGGAAACTTTTCTGGGACAAAACAGCAAGAAATCGTGATATCACGTGGCAAAATCTTAGAGCTACTTCGTCCAGATCCTAACACCGGCAAAGTGCACACCTTGATGAAAGTGGAGATATTCGGGATAATTAGATCTATGATGTCATTTCGACTCACAGGAGGCACGAAAGGTAAATAATAATTTGTAAATTACCACGTGGTCCACTCATATTTTGAATATAAGAACATGCGCACAGACAGGTTATCGTTAGTGCTCGTAAAGAATAATTTACCAAGAACCCGTTCATTTCTCTGCTTTATTAACAGGTAAATGCTGTAACTTATTCAAAGATAAACAATTACTTGTTTGTTCATATATTTTAAAGAATTCATAAAACAAGAAAAGAACATTACAATTTCAAATGCATCATCTTGCTCCGTGTTTGTAAATTTAAATAAACATGGGATAACTAGATGCAAAGACTGAAACTCAAAACGTCGCTCCTTGCTTCCTCGTGGGGGTCGGGATGTACCGTTTTGGTATATTTATACACCAATTCATATTTTACAAGGATGAAAGAGAACAACCTAATGATACTAATAAATTATTTTTTTTAGATTACATTGTAATTGGCTCTGATTCTGGACGCATTGTGATTTTGGAGTACATACCCAACAAAAATATTTTGGAAAAAGTTCATCAAGAGACTTTTGGGAAGTCGGGATGCAGGAGAATTGTGCCTGGTCAATATTTAGCTATAGATCCTAAAGGAAGAGCTGTTATGATTGGTGCCATAGAGAAACAGAAACTAGTATACATATTAAACAGAGATGCAGAGGCGAGATTGACTATTTCCTCTCCACTTGAAGCGCACAAGTCAAACACTTTAGTGTACCACATGGTGGGAGTTGATGTGGGATTTGAGAACCCCATGTTTGCCTGTTTGGAAATAGACTATGAGGAAGCAGATTCTGATCCAACAGGTAAGTTCTACAAAACTATTAATTAATGGGGTTATGAACTTTATTTTCTAAAATGGAAAATACTAAATTTGCAAGAATATTTTACTTTAACCAACTGTGAAACTTTTTTAATGATTAAGGATGAGGTCCGTGTTTCTTACTGACAGTGACGTCAAATCCTCTTTAATATGAAAATACATGTTCACAATTATTTTTATAACTATTTTCAATACTGTGTAATGTAATCTAGATATTTTTTTTAATTATAACAGGTGAAGCAGCACAAAAAACACAACAGACACTAACATTTTATGAGTTGGATTTGGGACTGAATCATGTTGTCAGAAAATATTCTGAGCCTTTGGAAGAACACGCTAATTTCTTAATCACAGTCCCAGGAGGCAATGATGGACCATCTGGTGTGCTAATTTGCTCTGAAAACTACCTCACATACAAAAATTTGGGAGACCAACATGACATCCGATGTCCTATACCAAGGCGGAGGAATGATCTTGATGACCCAGAGAGGGGAATGATCTTTGTATGTTCTGCCACACACAAAACCAAGTCAATGTTTTTCTTTTTGGCTCAAACTGAACAAGGAGACATATTTAAAATTACAATAGAGACTGATGAGGACATGGTGACTGAAATTAAATTAAAATATTTTGACACCGTCCCAGTTGCAACAGCCATGTGTGTGCTTAAAACTGGGTTTTTGTTTGTGGCCTGCGAATTTGGTAACCAGTGAGTATTAATTAAATCATACTAAAGTAGATAACACTCAGGCTAAATAATTGTATTGTTAATTTTAAAACCTCTACATTTGCTACATATGGTTCATCAAATATTATGTAAATATCCTTGGTTTGAAATATCTCCTTTAATATCATAACCATAATTTCTTAATATGCATGTGAGCCTTGTGGACTTGAATTGTTTCTAGTCCACTACGATTTTACATGCTATAGAAGTAATCTCTGAACCAAGGTCCTCCCTTAATTATATGGGGGAGAGCACACTGATGAGAGATGTACATTCCAGTGGCGAAGCGTCCATACAAGCCGATTCCTACCGGGTTACCTTTTGTAAATTAATTAAAAATAATAAAAGAATTGTCTCTTTCTCACGCAGCGCGGTGTCTTTGTCTAATCTTTTGGAAGTGACGTAAAAATACATGTGTGCGTGCGTGTCTGTGTACTTCAGGGTAACCCGAGAATTTGCGGCTTCATGTTGTCATTGGCGCGAATTTTTTTAATAATTTAGGATGTATTAATTAGTGTTTGTGTATAGTGTGCGTTATTAATATTTGTTGGACTGTTTTAGGTACCTATGTTCAAAATAATATGTGATTATTTTTAAAATTTAAAGTTTATACATGTTTATGTTAGAAGGAAATTATTAAGTATTACGATATTTTACTGATTTTATTTTTATTGTGAAATGCGTATTACATCTGTAGAAAAAAATATTTCGGGTTCCCTTTTGAAAATTTTCACCCTTCGCCACTGGTACATTCTCATTAAATAAATTTAACAATTTGTATTTCTTTAATTTTGTAGCAAACATAGCTATTGATGATTTCAATCAATGTTTTAATCTTTGCAGTATTTATATTAATTGTGAATATTTTTCAGCTATCTGTATCAAATTGCCCACTTGGGTGATGAGGATGATGAGCCTGAGTTCAGTTCAGCCATGCCTTTGGAGGAGGGTGATACATTCTTCTTTGCACCCAGACCTCTGAGAAATTTAGTACTTGTTGATGAAATAGATTCACTTTCCCCTGTACTAGGTATAGTATAGTTCATAATAGAGTTTTCGTTTAACAATTGATATGTGTATGTTATTGATTGAATATTTACTCAATTTATTGTCTTACAGCATGTCATGTGGCAGATTTGGCCGGTGAAGATACACCTCAAGTATACCTAGCTTGTGGGCGTGGTTCCAGATCGTCAATCACGCAGCACTCAGACATGGTTTAGAAGTGGCTGAAATGGCTGTGTCGGAACTGCCTGGCTCACCAAATGCTGTGTGGACAGTCCGAAGGCATAAAGATGGTGAGTATTCTAATCAATTTTATATGATGATGAATGTAAAGTGTGGAAATATGTCTGCAATTATTTGTGAAGCATACAGGCAAATGAAAGTAAATTACCAAAGGAACAATATGAAACAATTTGTCTGCAAATGAAGATGGAGCATAATGATTAGACTTTTGGTCCGTGTTACTGAAAGACCGTGACGCTGCAATAACCACTTATGAATGCTCCTTTTTATCAACAAATTACTAATAAAACCCTGGTTGTTTGCCAAACATAAACACCAGTGGTTTTTCTTTTCAGAATCTACTATTGGCTGATGTGAAGATGGTTCAACAAACACATAAGGTAGGCATCGCAGACTCAATAACCAACACTGGAGGTTGCCGTCATGGGAAGACTGCTTGCATGCGAACACTAAACCTCAATTACCTGAATGAGATTTTAGCTTCGAGTTTTTCTTTTGGTTCCAGAGGAGTACGATTCGTACATCATAGTATCGTTCGTAAATGCCACACTAGTGCTCTCTATCGGCGAAACGGTCGAGGAAGTGACTGATTCTGGGTTTTTGGGCACAACCCCCACATTGAGCTGCCACGCTATGGGGAACGACGCGCTGGTGCAAGTATATCCCGACGGCATCAGACACATTCGCGCAGACAAGCGAGTCAACGAGTGGAAAGCGCCCGGCAAGAAGTCTATCGTCAAATGTGCAGTCAATCAAAGACAGGTCGTGATTGCACTCACTGGCGGCGAACTTGTTTATTTCGAAATGGATCCTGTAAGTTAATATTTTATATGTTTCAAGATTTTTACCGACGTGTTTGCGTGGCTTTGCTTTCGGGCGAGGCCACGTGAGAGTGGTGCGTAGCTGTCCCATACAGTGATGAGCCCACAACGTCGCAGAGCATACCATCCTCCCGCTTGCGGTAGAGGGCGGCACTCGGCATATTCCATAGCCTTGCTGGAGCCCATCGGGCTGTGAAGGCGGCAAAACCATGTCGTGGACATACTCATGTAATAAAGCAATATTCTACACAAAAAAAAATATTTCAAATTTCATAATAATTATAAATTTTTCAGACTGGTCAACTTAATGAATATACTGAGAGGAAAAAACTGTCTTCAGACGTGTCGTGCATGGCACTGGGATCGGTAGCGAGTGGCGAACAACGAGCGTGGTTTTTGGCGTGGGCCTTAACGACAACACTGTCAGAATTATTTCATTAGATCCATCGGTAAGTCTTTCAAAATTATATTTCTTTATTATACATAAATTTCCATATGATGATAACAGGACACCACTGAATTATTGTGATTATAACAACCCAAACATGCGTTATTCGAATATTACTGATTAATCCTACTGTATAATATCAATTTCCCTTTAGATATATAAAATTAAAACTAGAACTTATTTTTAGGATTGTTTATCACCTCGTTCGATGCAAGCGTTGCCGGCCGGCGCCGAATCTCTGTGTATTGTGGAGCAACCATTCGAGTCGGGAACTAAATCTGCACTACATTTAAATATTGGACTTAGTAACGGCGTATTGTTGAGAACTACACTAGACTCTGTTAGTGGCGATTTGGCGGACACAAGAACAAGGTAATTTAATTTACAAAATAGTGACTAAATTATAAACATATTCTATATGAGATTTTTAATAGTAAATACACATACCAAAATGATGACAAAAACTACGCTCCTATTTCATCCGAATTCAATTGAAGATTACTTAACCAGATCTGACTAAACAAAAAAACAAGAATTTTATATACAACAAAAAAACAGGATTCACATATACTTTAACCTTTCAGGTATTTGGGATCAAGACCAGTAAAGCTATTTAAAGTCCGTGTACAGGGGACTGAAGCTGTTCTCGCTGTCTCTTCGCGCACATGGCTTGGATACCACTACCAAAACCGTTTCCACCTCACGCCACTGTCTTATGAATGTTTAGAGTATGCAGCTGGTTTTAGCTCAGGTTGGTGCAAATCAATTCAGTTTTGCAGTATACATATGCAGTTACAACACACAACTTCAGTATAATTTTGTTACATGTCAAATAATAATTCACAATTTCATTATAACTATAGGCACATAATATTTTAAACATGAGGTTGAATTTGATTCTTTTTACAAAACCGACGTTTTTGCGTGGCTTTGCTTTCGGGCGAGACCACGTGAGAGTGGTGCGTAGCTGTCCTATACAGTGATGAACCCACAACGTCGCAGAGCATACCGTCCTCCCGCTTGCGGTAGAGGGCGGCACTCGGCATATTCCATAGCCTTGCTGGAGTCCATCGGGCCGTGAAGGCGGCAAAACCATGTCGTGGACAAACACGTCAATTCAATTGAATTTATTTGTTATTGTCTGCAAGTGTCTCATTACATATATCTTTGGTTACAGAGCAATGTACGGAGGGTATTGTGGCTATCTCGTCCAACACGCTGAGAATTTTGGCACTAGAAAAGTTGGGTGCTGTTTTCAATCAAACATATCTCCCATTAGATTACACGCCTAGAAAATTTGTTATCAACACTGACAACAACCACATCATTATTCTCGAAACTGACCACAACTCTTACACTGAGGAAATGAAGAAACAAAGAAGGTAATTACCT
>NW_023594065.1:0-16886 GCF_014839805.1 Manduca sexta
CTGAAGTTGGGACTGTTTGTCACCTTAGGCCATCACTGTTAAAATTTACGCCACAGGTAGATTGTAACAAAACTACAAGACAATTTATTTCCAGTTTCTATAAGTTGTTTTAGAAATTCCTGGACCTAGACAATGGCAAGAAGTCTCGGTTTAACGAAAATAGTACATATAAAAGTACTTATTTCAAACAAAAATTAAAAGTTCTTCATTGAAGTGTTGATCAAAGATGAGACAAAAAAGAAAACAATATTTTTGCTAGTTATGATCGGTTCCACAAATTATCTTTACAGCAAAAATTTAATGTTCCATAACCGTGTTCACATCATATTTGTAAAACAACTATACGTTTAAGATGATCCTAAGTAAATAACTATATATCTCAAATAATTGAAATCGTCCGTACAAAAGCCACGCCCTCACATAACAATGCAAGTCAGTTATTTTCATAAATAAAAGATTACAGTACTACGACAATTGTGTAATTCAAACTTTATTTCATGAATTTTACTAAGAAATTATGAAAAGTTCACTCACCCAACTTTCAGGAGTTCGACCCAAAATCGCTCCAGTTTCGTCATTGTATAACATGCTTGAAAAATTACGTCTCTTTAATGGTTTTCCATCCATTTTAAATTCTTCCATTCTGGGATTTCGACTCATGGTTTGGTTTATAACTTTCTCTCATATAAAATTATATTTTTAATTAAAACATCGGCACAACACAATCAACCGCTACCGCAACTTGAAATAACTAGGGACGTCTGATGTTTACTGTTGACAAGTCAACAATAGCACTTTGGACGAAATAGTCGATTAATTGGATTACCTTATTTTGTTGTCGTTCTCAATCAACTAAATATATATTTTTTACATGAAGTTTTATTATTTCGTTACAACCACATATTTTACCTTTATGAACACATAAATAAATTAATATGCTAAATTATATAATCATTTATGAATAAGTTTATGAATTATGAATTCTCTTTTGTTATCTATTCGAATCATGTCAACTTTGTCAATTCACTAATGCCAAAGTCAAAACCTAATTAGAATACCTACTTAGTAATTGTTGCTAAATATTGTAAAACGATTAAATAAGAACGTTGTTGAGAGTAATATATGTGTTTGTTTTAAATCTATATATATTTAGAAATGGCTTCATTCCACAAGATCATAGTCATAGTTGGGTTTATATCACTTTTCCATTCAGCATTCTCAGCAGCACAAACGTACGTATTTTGTATCGTTATTTCACTCTGTATTATTATTTTATAATGTATTAAAAGCTAATTTCATTACAGATCGATCATATCTTCGAATAACATCGCAAGAATTTCTACAACATTGCCTTTAGATGTGAGTATAATTAATAATAATAAAAAAAACTAAATAACCAAGAAGTTTCTGCATAAATTTGGTATATATTTTTTCAGATCGTAGTGCAAGCAGTTGTAGCCTTTTGCAGTAATGTGGGAGTTCTAAATGTAGCTGAAACCCGAGAGATCCATGCAGCAGCAGAAATGAATCAAGTTTGCTGGGAAACACAGCAAAACATTCCTTCATTTACATATTCAATCATAGAGGAAAGCACTGGCGTACAATTACGTACCGAGCTTAGGGAGGCAGAACTAGAAAATTTAGAATAGTTTAAATTATTAATTGTGTTGTCTGTTCCCACCAATCTCTGAATCAGACAGCTAATTGTAAACTCATTATATAGCAATGTGATATGACATTTAAGCAGGATAATGTTGCATGTCTTGTACAGCTATAAACATTACACATCAAGGGATGAAAGATATAAAATACTTTGCAGTAAATATTGTACATAAGAATGAAAACACTGATGGTAGGGTATTTGTATTCATTATAGCAATCACCTTAAACAAGGTGTAAAAGAACAGTTTTATATGTATCACAGTTTGTACTATAAGCCTGTTTTAATATGTAGACATTGGTTTTAATTTCATATATGTACTTTAATATAACCTAAATGAATTAATTATTACTCTAAATTATGATGTATGTGTATCGTATATGCAATTTCGAACAAGCCTACACTGTCAACCACTGAGGGAGGGAACACTCTCTGGACCCCATTTAGCTTACCATTAGGTGTAGTTGGTCTCTTTGCTGTACCACTAAAAAACATATACGTCTATCTCTCACACCTATATTTTGTTGCCGGCTTGCTGATTCTCCTTGTGTAATATTTACTGCCAAGTACTATAAATGTGTTTGCCATTCGAGGTCTACTTAGAGTACTGGAAACAAGCATTAATCAGTTTAGTTATAAGAATAAGTTGTTACACAAAAGAAAATGTTATTTATTTCATGAGGTATTTGGTTCAGTTATCGATTCAATTGTATTACACATTTTTTTATATAACAATGTTTTTCTCTTTAAAACATCCTTATAAGATATAAATAAGTTTGGCAAATGCTGAATCAAACAGATGATGTGATTAGGATTTTGTTGCTGGTTCACTCAGACATTTGTAAACATTGCTCAAATGGACATTTTAATATTTGGCAACCTGCAACATACCCAGCATACTCAAGTTATGGTGGCAACAGATTAGCTGGTCTGGTAGTATGTAAGGATCAACATTTACAACTTGATTATTGTTGTGACTGCAAGTGAAAAGGTTCTTCTGAGATAAAAGTCCACTTTATAATTTCCTGGGATAAAAAGTGTCCTGTAGTGCTTGGGAATGATGGAAAGATATTTTAATGCTTCACTAGTTTGAAAGATTAGCCCCTACACACAAAGCTTGAACCTCATGTTTATAATATTAATAATAATTACACTACTAAAATGAAAACCATAGGTACACCTTATTTTATATTTAATTCCAAAATATGTCTTACTTAACCTAACATACATACTAAACTTATTTAAATCTTATAATTATCAACAAGTCAATATAATCCTTCAGTGAGGAGGGCTCATGGTAAACTCTCAGTATGCACTCTCACACACATCAAGTCTTGTGCCTGTTATCTTCCCCGCGGCCGCCTCGGAAGCCACCACGGCCACCGCCGCCTCTGCCGAACCGCCGCCGCCGCCACCGAATCCTCGGCCTCCGCCACGACCTCCTCCGCCGCCTCTGCCGAATCCGCCGCCACCGCCACCCCTGCCGAATCCTCCGCCTCTACCGCCCCGGGGCCCTCCCTGCCTCCTCTACCACCTCCGCCTCGCTTCGCACCAGGAGGCTGTGGCAAGAACCTCTTCAGTGGTAGCAATTTCGCAGGATCTATGTAAAATTGCTGTCCGTCTTTGAAGCTCTTAGCCTTGATGTTCTCCCGAGCTTCACCGATACGTAGTAGTCGCGCAGATTGCCGAATATCTCGTCAATTTTACCGATCTGTTCCTTGTTTCGAGGTAGATGGGAGCATTGAAATACGGCACGTCCTCAATATCTACTTTGCAGACTAGGTCGTCTTGCACCGTCCAGCCGTAGTGGCCTAGGTGTATGACATACAGATTCCTGGGGACCTTGTTCCTGATACTGCCTAAAGCCTCCGCCACCGCCGCCGCCGCGGCCTCCTCTGCCGCCCCCAAAGCCGCCGCGCCGCCTCTGCCACCTCCGCCACCGCCGCGACCACCAAATCCACCTCGCCCACCACCGCCGCCGCCTCCTCTACCACGGAACGACATGTTAATTCACAGATTGTAAATTAGAAACTTATAAAACTTTTAAATAACCTCAACTATACGTGTTTTACCACGCCTGTTTGACATTCAATGTATGTCACTCAGGTGACCACCTCAAAATCGCGAATCTGCCTGACCCTGGCAAAAATCTGCCAAAATCTGCCTAACCCAACTCCAGAATATATCTAAAATATGCCATCATATTATAGCATCCATGAAGACGGGTATAAATAAATTAAATACTATGTATTCAAAGGAATTCCTTTATTGAACCTGAAACATTTGACTTTTTTAATTACTCCATTCACTACATATTTTTATGTGTCACTCGGTCGGTACGAACGCTCGTATTTTCTTCATCATACACGGAAAACAACTGCACACATTAAACGCTAAAATAATAGCACAGAAATCCCCGTACTATGCCCGTGACAAAAGTTGCTAGCTCAGTAAATAATTTCCTACCAAGTATATGCATAATAAAAATAATGTAAATAATAAGCAACAGAAAATTATAAGGATTCAATTTATATATAATAAAGATAGAGATTCAAAAATAATAAAGATTAGCTTGAAATCTGTCAAAATCTGCCACTTTTGAAACTTCAGCTTAGTCTGCCAGAGTTAAAATTTTGGTGCCAATCTGCCCAAATGGCAGAAATCTGCCACAAATGGTCACACTGATGTCACTTGTCATTATTAAAAAGAAGGGGTGTGAAGTTTTAACATAAAACTAAGTATCGATAGTTGCTTACGTGTAAAGGACATGTAATAATTGTATAAGTAGATACTAAATAATATTATTTTCATAATATAACTCTTTTAACAGCATATTTCAAGTATTTGAAAGCGTACGAGTATAATACAAATCATTATATTTAAACCATCTCGCATGCATTTAAAATGGAAAATACAAAATATTTTTAAGTCGTGAAATGAAATTCATTTATAACGTATTAATAAAATATGTTTGAAGCCAGATATTTGAAATTGTAGTACTAATACAAAATACCTCAGAGTCAGGTATTTCAAAGGCTAATTTACATTATTATGAAGTATTTAAAAACAAATTCTAATAGTGTACCTACAAAACTAAATCGGGAAGCTGTTTTTGTTTTAAATAATTATATCGACAGAAATTATAAATATCTTATCCCTAATATTGTCATAGACAAAGCCAGAGACAATTATCAAAGTAGTTGAGTATCAACTAAGAATCGACTATATATGCAACTCCTACCTATATAATGATTATTATATTGTTCAGACCATTGGCAACATCTGTCATATTGACAATTCGATGGACTTTTTGGCGGGAAGTCAAATAAGGCGGCAATTTTAATATCGCTTAAATTTTATTTTATTTTTGCTAGTAAATATTGATAAATACTTTGTAATATAGTTTTGTAAATAAAGTATTCCACAATGGGTCCTCCCAATGATGGAGAGGACCCTGGAGATATCAAAAAGGAAATATGCAAAAATTTCCACCAGTGATCCTAAGGCCAGTAATTTGGACAAATATAAAATTTTTATAAAGCCTAATTATAAGAGACTTTTCCTGGAAAATGGTACTTGTGAATATATAGTTTATGTTGAGTCGACTGAAAATGAAAAAGTGGGGAATAAAAAACCCTATTACATTAACAAATCTGTTTTGTGACAATGTCAAAGGCATAATTGGAGTACACAGAATAAATGCTTTAAAAATTGGTGTATCCTTCAAAAACAGCGGGAGCTGCCAACAGTTTTTGAAAATGGAAGATTTTTATTAAAAAATAAATTAAAAGCTTTCATTCCCTCCTATCTAACTGAAAAATGGGAGTATTAAGATATGTACCCAAAGATATGAGTAACGAAGAGATATACAGGAATATCAGCTGTGACAGTGAAATTATTTCGATCAAAAGAATGATGAGGAAAGTGGATGGTATATTAACACCTATGGGTACAGTCATAGTAACATTTGCCTCAACATCCTTACCCCAGTATGCTTATATAAAATTATTTAGATATCAAGTTACCCAATATATACCTCCACTCCTTCAATGTTTCAAATGCCTTAAATTTAACCATTCTGCAAAGGTATGCCGAGGAATCCAAAATTGCTCATCATGTGCTGGAAAGCACTCTTATAAAGAATGTGACGTGGAAGAAATAGTGTGCATAAATTGTGGGGGTAACCACTTAGCAGTGTCCAGAGATTGCCCAATAAAAAAGAAGAAAATGGAGGAGAAAAAACAAATATTTCCAGAATTCGTATGCCACTGTTGTGAGTACACCACTTATCTATAATGACAAATCTTTCCCTGCATTGCCCACAAAAATAAATACAAATAATTCTAAAGATAATGAACTTAATGTACAGGAAATAGCTAATAATGATATTATTCTTAAGGCAATAGTGAAATCCATTGTTACTCTAGGTAATAATTCCGACAATACTCCACTTACTACTAAGAAAATTAAAGAAATATTCTTATCAAATTTAATTTAATGGATAATTATTTACAAATATTACAGTATAATATACAAAGTTTGCAGAGTAAAAATGCGTTATTAGAAAATTTATTAGTTGAAAAGTCTGTTGACATTTGTCTTCTTAATGAGACTTGGATAATTCCCAACACTAGAATTCCAAATTTCCCATCATATAATTTTCATTATAAAGTATCCAAAACCCTCATCATGGAGTCGGTATACTAATCAAACATGGTTTACAGTACAGTATAATAGACACTTTGTATCATGAGTCCATACAAAATATATGTATTTCATTAAAAACTGGCACAAGCTGTATATATTTACTTTGTATTTATTGTCCACCCACTAATCAATTTGATGATTTAAAATTGAAGAGACTTATAAATTCCTTACCAAGGCCTTGTGTTATAATGGGTGATTTTAATGCTCATCACATGGCTTTTGGATCTAATTATGACAACAATAGGGGTAAATGCTTGTTTAACCTTATAGATGATTGTGATTTATGCATTTTAAATGATGGATCTACAACAACGGTCCCTTATCCTGGTAGACAGGCTGCTGCATTAGATTTGGCTCTTACTAGTTCTTCTATTGCTCATCTTTGCAATTGGTATGTTCATGATGACCCAATGGGTAGTTACCACCTTCCAACTTTTCTTGAGATAAATGTGCAACCATCATCATACTGTGTCTCTCCTGTAAATGAAAGTAAATATATATATAGCAAAGCAAATTGGCCTGAATACTGTTCTCTGAGTGAAAACGGATTTTCGCATTTGGATCTGGTCAATGATAGTTCCCTAACATTGTATAATAATTTTGTTCAAATATTAAAAACTTAAGAGATAAAACTATTCCTAAAGTTAAAAAGATCAATTAACTCAATTTCTAGAAAACCTGTTCCATGGTGGAATCAGAACTGTACTGATGTCGTAAATAATTCTAAGAAAGCTCTGAAAGATTATTTTTCACAGCCTACAATAGAAAATTGGATAAAATATAAAAAGTTAGATGCTGCTAAGAAAAGAATATTAAAAGAGGAGAGCATTACTTCTTGGCAAAACTTATGTGGTAGTTTCAACAGACTAACACCAATTTCTCGAATATGGGGATATGTTAGAAAATTTAAGAGGATAGGGATTAGTGACAAAAACAGAAATTTTAATGATGACTGGGTTCCTGATTTTATAAATAATTTAACAGACACAACACAAATCAGTCAAGATAGATTAACTTATTTATTTGAAAGTGCAACTGAAACTGATATTAACACATTTCTTAATAGTACATTTAACTTAAATGAATTACATATATCTTTGAAATCAAGAAGAGATACTACTCCGGACTAGGACGACATTCCATATTTATTGGTTAAAAAATTACATTTGAATGCACAAATCATTTTACTTAGTATTTACAATAGAATGTGGAAGGAAATAGTAATACCAACTACCTGGAAAACTCAATGTGTCATTCCTATATTAAAACCTAATAAGCCCATAAACAGTGCAACATCTTATAGGCCAGTTTCATTATCTTCATGTTTGGGTAAACTATTTGAAAATATGTTAAAATTAAGATTAGATTATTTCATTGAGTCAACTAATGTAATTCCTTCAGTACAGTTTGGCTTCAGAAAAGGCAAAAGTTGTTCTGAAAGCTTTGTATCATTAATATTTGACATAAAACAAGCTAAATTAAGTCACTCCAATATGATATGTGTATTTTTAGATGTAAAAGGTGCTTTTGATAATGTTAATATAGAAGAACTCATTCAGATTTTATACAACACAGGTATACCTGCCCAAGTTTTAAAGTGGTTGTATAACTTTATGAGTGATAGAACTGTATATGTGAAGTATAATGACAAACTGCATGGGCCTAGATGTGTAAATAGAGGTGTTATGCAAGGGGCTACACTGTCGCCACTATTATATAATTTATATACCTCAGAAATTTCAAAATATGTTGACACAACAAATGTTAAGATCCTACAATTTGCAGATGACTTGCTTTTGTATAGCACAAATCAAAATTTGCATGTTGCTCAAAGTAACATTAACAATGCACTGAAACAGTTGTACAATTTCTATCATAATAAACTTAAACTTGATATTAGCCCTTCAAAAAGTTCAGTTTTAGTTTTTAGTAAACAGTTAAATGTAGATGATGTAAATATTTTTTACAACACAACTCAAATTCCATTGGTAAAACAACACAAATTTTTAGGAGTTATTATTGATGATAAGCTTAAGTTTGATGAACACATTAAACATATTTGTAAAAAAGCATTAAATGGTATTAATTTACTAAGACATTTAGCAGGCACTTACTGGGGTCTGACCCAAAAACAATGGCTATGTTGTATAAGAGTATAATTAGAAGTCACTTTGACTACAGCAGTTTAGCCTACATGAATGCTAGCAGAACTCATTTAAAGAAGTTAGATGTGATACAAAACATGGGCCTGCGACTCATTTGTGGAGCTATGAGATCAACACCTATTAACTCACTAGAAATAGAAACTTGTATACCTCCTCTGGTTTTGCGTAGATTACAGTTGGCCCAAAGATTTTATTTGAAAATAGTATCCTTAAACAATAGCATTCTTCACAAACAACTCGAATTGAGTCCTCTGGACATAGAACCAGTCTCATCTAATGTAGTCACTGCTCCTTCACTTGTACATGGGACAATACCTGAAATCCAAACAATTTATAACTTGGTTAAAAAGAATTCTAAGCATATTCAAAAATATAGTAACTGGCCATTGTATACTAATTCATTTAAAGTTCTTATTGATTGTCCTATAATACATGTAAATACTGTACATGACAATACTGATTTTTAGAATTTAAGAATAGCAAAATAATTATTATTTATTATATACAGATGGATCCAAAACTGATAGTTACTGTACAGCAGCATTTTATGATCCTCAACTTAATTATACAAAATGTATGAAGATAAGTACTAACTGTAGTATATTTACAGCGGAGGTATATGCAATTTATTGTGCATTGCTCTATGTAAATACGAATGTAAGTAATATTTTAATAATTTCAGATTCTAAGAGTGTTTTGTGTTCATTAAATAATTTCCACATTTCCTATAAAATAAATTATTTGGTGCACGCTATTAAAAATAAGTTAACTCAACTCCGAGATGAGAAACACCTTAACATAGAATTTTTGTGGGTTCCATCACACAGTGGCATACGTGGAAATGAAATAGCAGATAAGGCAACCCACGCGAACCCTGATGAGGATCACACAGAGTCGATGAAGGTCCATTTTACCGATTATTACAGCTTGTACAAAAGTAGCAATAAACTGTTATGGAAAGAATACTGGGACTTTACCCTGCAGACCAAAGGAAAATGGTACAGCAAAATACAGAAAGAATTACCAACGAAACCTTGGTATCATCAACACAAATATATTGACAGAAAGTTTTTAGCTGCATCACACGCATGAGGTTGGGACACTGTTTGACTCCAGCACATCTTTATAGACTTCATTTAGTGAATAGTAACAGATGTTCTTACTGTAATCAAGCAAATGCTGATTTGGATCATATCGTACTTCGGTGCCCTGCGTTTGGAATTGACCGTTTATTATTAGCGAACGATTTATGTGATAGTGGTACATGTGTAAATAGTAACATTGAAAGTATTCCCCGCCAATTGGAAGATATATTATCCAATATTCAAATGTATAAAGCTTTGTTTATCTACATTAGTCGTACTATTAAGAAAATTTAATTGTAAATTGTATCAAAACTCCTATTTGTATTTTATAACTAAGAACTATTTGTTTAATATAGTAGGTAAAATAATTTATGTATGCGTCTGAAGGACTTGTATCCATGGACAGAAATAAATAAAAAAAAAAAATGACAATTCGATTTTTCACATTTTGAAAATAGAGGTGCAATTTGTTAACGGGAATCGTAGCGGGTAGATACCTATGGCGACCCGAGAAGACCAAATAAAAGACCTAAAGGAGAAAAACAATGAATTGGTGCAAAAAGTGCAGTATTGGAAGATGACGGCGGCGCAGCGCGAGGACGAGAAACTCGCGCTGATGAAAGAAGTCAATGAATTAAGGCTTAAACTTAGCGTTAGTATGAAGATCATTAACTAAGTGCTAATGCCTCCATAAGCGTTTCAACGCTCTTGAGAGTTGCATACAACGTAAATGACAACATAAATTACGATACAAAAGATGTATATGTCAACCTGTATTACTATACTTAGTTGTTGCACTCAATCAATTTTGTTTATAATTTTATTTTCATAAACATCAAATGGGACAAGTTTTTGTTGCAGTTATATAATGAATATGCAGTATTTCTAAAGGAATATGCCATTATCTGTTATTCCCATACTACTATTAATACACATATTTGTAGCACCTAAAGACTATTAATTCTTATGAACACTTGCTTTGATAAACAGCATTTTTAGTTTACCTCAAAAATACAAAGAAACTCATGACATTCATAGATAAGTTCCTTTATCAATATATCAAATGCTATGAAAGTATGTAGCAATAATAAAAAAGTCACTTCTTAAAAAAATATACTGGATAATCTCTGATATGGCTGTGCATATATTGACCAAGCACTTAATAAGATGAAATTGATGAATTAGTTTGGTCCCTACACAATTATTATAAAAAAACAGATGAAATTACTTTAAATGACTGCTTTACTAACACTGCTTACAACTACCTTTTTTTAAAGAAATTTGCCCAGGTCTGATGACTGATAGAATTCCAATACCAATACCTATCTACTGCAATGTATAAGTTTGTTAGCTTGCTTTTTTTAAGCCATAGTTTTGAATTAATGTCATTGATCATAAGTGAACACTAAAAGATATGAATAAATCTTTAGGGTATGTATAATGTCCGCATTTCACTTCAATTTCATTATAAATGGATTCTACCATTAATACAGTTGTCTTCTGTTAATCTGCCTTTTTAATTGAAGAAACGTGATTATTATACATATGAATTATTATTATGTATCTAGTTTCACTTGTCAGTCTGTACATGTTTATGACCATTTCTGAGATAAAAATTACGTTATTGGGGCTATGTTTGGTAGTTATAATTGGTTATTTGACAATATGCAAAATAGGCACTTATTTATTGCTCTAAGTACCTATATAACAACTGATCATAGCTAAACAGCAGATTGCAGATAGGATTAAAATAAAAAAAAGATAGATAGGTTAAAAAAAATATTTCATGTAGTTTATAGAGTTTAAAAACAATTTTTAACAACATATACAAAGAAATATATTTTTACAGCTAGTTTACACAAATAAATAGTGTAAGATGGTGTCTAGAAACTAATCAAATAGCCTATTGGTGAAACGATAAACAAAATCAGTTAAATTTTTTTTGTTTCATCTTATCATTGTTCATGGTTGGCAATCCTGATAATCATAAATCCATGTAGCTGAGATCCGTATAATCAGTAATATACCTACATTAATTGCTTTATACAATTTTTATATGAAGCAGGGTCTGAAGCTAGTCATAGGTTTATTTAAATAAGAAGCCTTGAAACTAATATACAACTATACATTCACAGCGGCTCAGAAGCACTGGTGGCGTCCAGGCGCGTCAGTTCGACTCAGCCATACAGGCGACGAGCGAACGTGCGCTCGCGCATCTCGTCCAAGCGTCTGGGGAGATCGCGCACACCATAGAACTTGGCCAAGACGTACATGAGGGACAGGCAAGAACTAGACGCAGCATCACCACGATGGAGCTATAGGTGGAACACCAACGGAGAAGACTGACAAGATCCACAGAGTGCCACCGATGATGATAGGAGGACAGAGCATACAACCGTGGTTGCTTTAAGTAGGACCTTATTTAATACAAGCAATACACGTGAGTTTATAGATCAATTGATATACAATGTTTCTAGGCTATATATTTTAAGGTTTTCGTTTTTTCTTGTTTAACATAAATGTGCTTTTAAGTTTGGTTTGGGGTTTGTTAGTGATGGGGACAGTAGGTTCACGCTCTAGCATATTAGTTATAAATAGGTATATATGTATTTTTTTTTTCAATAAATATAATTTTGGTGAAATAAGTGTACATTCTACAGTTCTTAGTTATGTTTTTGTCCAATCTCTCGATGATGTAGGCGTGAGCTTATGTATTTTTGATTTTATTTCCAGAGCCAGCTTCAAGGAGTCCCAATCGTAGCTTGACAGGAGAGCGGTGCCCATGCATATGTTACAAGGTATTTTACCATTACTTATACAACTTTAATGTGACATCATCACAATAACCCAGTGTATCAGCAGAATATAACAATTTTTTAAAACTTTTCTTTTGTATCAGGGGCAAAATTTAAAATATGACCAAAAATCGCAAGTGTTTTCTTGTAATATTCTTAAAACTGTTATTTTCATTTTCTCTTGAAATTATTTCCAGATGTGTATATACCACTGACAAGGATAGACGCTGGCAATAGACCAGCCGATAATGCGGAAGCGGAAACGGACGCGCAGGACGCGGACAATAGCACTGAGGAGGTTGGATTGACGGTAATTTGCTTCATACTGGTTACAGTTACTTACTTACACATTTATTACCAAATAAGTCACAATACTTTTTGGAAATTATTGCTAAATAAAAAAACAAAGATTTCTTATATTTACGCTAATAAGAAACGTAGAAATAAAACAAGATTTCGAATTTTATCGTTTTGTATATCATAATATTCTCCCAACATGAAGACTTTGCAGCCTTCGTGGTCACAGAGCAAACTGAGTTGTTAATCGTCCGCAAAGTCAAAATTACAATATCTACGCCTTCCTTAGGCCCTTGGCGGCGAGTAGAAGTGATGATTGATTGTAATGTTTGCAGACAGCGTTGAGAGAATGGACGACTCTCAGGAGGCGTCGGAAAGCGAAGACTTTGATGCGTCGTAAGTCAAAAAGTACTTTATGTAAATATTAATATCAGCCCTGTATTATAATACTGTCCTGCTGTTGGGCACGGGCCTCCTCTATTACTGACAGAGATTAGGCCTTAGTCCACCACGCTGGCCTAGTACGGATTGGTAGACTTCACACACCCTAGAAATTCCTATAGAGAAGTCCTCAGGCATGCAAGTTTCCTCACAATGTTTTCCTTCACCATTAAAGCAAGCGATAATTCACAAAGAATAGACACATAATTTTAGAAAAGTCAGAGGTGTGTGCCCTTGGGATTTGGATCTGCGGGCATTCGTCTCGGCAGTCCGTTCCACAACCAACTAGGCTATCGCCACTATTGGCTTACTAGTGATTCGCTACCACTGTTCATCTACGATCATGACTTATTCCTTATACTGTACCATTAACATAATGTAATGTCAACAGTCGCAGGCTAGATGCGGTGACTGAAGATATAGAGCCAGAAGATGAAGTACAAACACCACAAACAAGGTTTGTTAAGCAAAACTTACTACAACAAATCAATAATTCATTTAGATATAACATTGTAGTCAATGTAACTACTGGACATGATAAGACTTAACATTGCATGTCTCAGGATGGCGAGCAGTGGAATACCAAACAATACTTTGTAATTCAAGCTGTTTGTTGGTTTTGTTACTGGCTATGGGCGATCGTATCGCTTATCATCAGGCGAACGGCAAGCTCGTCTCGTCATTCAAAGCAATAAAAAAAAGAGTGATCAGTATTTTCTGTAAGACTAATTTTGTGGAAATAAAAAAAATACATTAATTTCTGATTAATACTGATTGACAATGTGTAATATCATCATGTAGTTGTACGAGAGATTTCTTTTCAATATAATTAAATTATTTTAGGAATAAAGTAGACAATCCATTGGAGGGTCCCAGTTGGTTGTTGGATACACCGAGCAAGCCCAGGTGAGTTATTTGATAACATTTAATCATCTTGGTTAAAAGGTAGAACCATTTTGTGACAACTTTAATTTTAAGTATTTGATTTCAATGTATTCTATAGATTTAATTGTCACAAATAAACTGCTTTCCTTTCTTTTTGGATAGTAGATAACATATCTTGCCAGAAGTTGGGGTGGAAGAGAAATTTAAATAGTTTATATAAATATTTATTTCGATGCTTGGGTATGTGGTATCAGCAATTTCTTAAACGATGTTTAGATTAATAGTAGATCTTGCACAAACTCATTTTTCCAAATTTCGAAGTTTTCATTACTTGCTGCAAGTTGCATGTATATACTATTCATATATTGCTATTGTTAACGATCTGTAAGCTCTTGCGGAATATATTGTAAGGTTTGTCAATAGGCCTTTAACTGCGTATTATTAATATTAAAGATTGTGTTCTTTGTCAGCAGTCATCCAAAAGCAGGACCGGCAATCTGGAGCCGGACTCCACGACCGAAGTAGACGAGGCGACGTGCGTGTCGCCGCCCAACAGTGATCAGACTGAAGATGATGCGCAGGTGATATTTATATATATTTTTATAACTTTGAACAAGTATAATATAATAATTTATTTTATTTCATATTATAAATATCATCATTATTTTTATGCTAGATCTGAAGCTTTAAAGTTGGTAAATCTTCGAGATACATTTTCATAAATTTTTCATTGCGTTATCGAGAGCTAGTAAGTGTAGTCGTAGCCCAACAGTGGACAGTAGAGTAATACATAGCGTGCAGCAGGGCGAGGCTGGCGTGGCGGCGCCGGTGTTCACGCCGACGGTGCGGCGCCGCAAGCGCACGCGCTTCGCGCCGCGCGCGCACCCGCCGCTCGCCCCGCGCCGCGCGCGCATGCACTCGCCCTTCACCCCCGTCACACTCGCGCAGCGGAGGAACAGGTACTTTATTTTATCTTCTATACTTATAATAAATCTGTAGAGAGGTCAATTCTGTACATGAAATATATTTACAAAATAACTATCAGGGGGTGATTAGGGATCGATACTGATGCCAAAAATGCAATTAGTAAAATTTTTGTCTGTCTGTCTGTCTGTCTGTCTGTATAACCGTTATAGAAACAAAACTACTCGACGGATTTTAACGAAACTTGGTACAATTATTTTTCATACTCCTGTGCTGGTTATAGTATACTTTTCATCACGCTACAATTAATAGGAGCAGAGCAGTGAAGGGAAATGTTGGGAAAACGGGAGAAGTTACTCCATTTTTAAGCTTCCGTCGCGTGTGCAACCTTAATGGTTAAAGCTACATAGAAATCATGTATGACGGAAATGTTCTCCTTAAAATTATGTAAAAAATATCCCACGACAGCATATGTCTATCTTTTATGGTTGACTCACAATGACACGTGTAACTCCCGATAGCTTAGCAGTTCGAAGCTTTCTCATTATATTTGTTTACTAATCTTAGGAACTATCGGTCCAAACTGAAAAATTATTTTTGCGTTGGATAGCCCTTTATTTGTGGATTGCTATAGGCTATATATCATCACGCTATACCCAATAGGAGCGGAGCAGCAATGGCTAATCTCTGGAACTACCGGTCCAAACTGAAAAATTCTTTTTGCGTTGGATAGCCCTTTGTTCGTGGAGTGCTCTAAGTTATATATCATCACGCTATGACCAATAGGAGCGGAGCAGTAATGGCTAATCTTAGGAACTACCAGTTTGAACTGAAAAATTCGTTTTGTGTTGGATAGCCCTTTATTTGTGGGGTGCTATAGGCTGTATATCATCACGCTATGACAAATAGGAGCGGAGCAGTAATGAAACATGTTACAAATACGGGGACAATTTATTCGTTTTGAGAGCTTCCGTTGCGTGCGCTGCGTAAACGGTTAAAGTTATGCAACAATGATGTACGTCGGGATTATTCCTCTTAAAAGTTCTAAAAATATATTATAAAACAAAGTCCCCGCTGCATCCGTTTGCCTGAACGTCTTAAACTCAAAACTACCCAACGTATTAAGATAAAATTTGGTATGGAGACAGTTTGAAACTCTGGGAAGAACATAGGCTCCCGGGAAACTACTACTTTTATAATGGAAAATTTTAGCCTGAAAAACTTTATAACGCGGGCGGAGCCGCGAGCAAAAGCTAGTTTTTAATAAAACTTTTTTAACCGTCAGTTTATAATAAGCACTTTAATTATTGTTATCTAAATTGTGGCCAAGGACACAAAATTATAGAAAATTGATTTTTTTTTATGTGGTCAAAGATGTTTTGGAGCTGACTACGATGTCATCAGTACATCATGTCATGTTTGAAGACATTAATTTAAGTTCCCTATAATAATCAATATCATTATATATTGCCCACTGCTGGCATGCTGAGCCTCCTCTCTACTACTGAGAGGGATTAGGCCTTAGTCCACCACGCTGGCCTAGTGCAGATTGGTAGACTTCACACACCCTCGAAATTCCTATAGAGAACTTCTCAGATGTGCAGGTTTCCTCACGAGGTTTTCCTTCACCGTTAAAGCGAACGATAAATTCAAAAAGAATACACACATGATTTTAGAAAAGTCAGAGGTGTGTGCCCTTGGGATTTGAACCTGCGGACATTCGTCTCGGCAATTCGTTCCACACCCAACTAGGCTATCGCCGCTCAATCCCTATAGCAAATGATAATTATATTCCAGTAACAACGGTCGCGTGCTGAAGGTGCTAGTGGCGAAGATGCGCCTGAGCAGCGGGTCGGAGGACGCGCTGACGTCGCCGCCGCCCGCACTCGCGCGCCTCGACGCGCGCCGAGCTAACGGCGCCACCGAC
>NW_023594066.1:0-1451 GCF_014839805.1 Manduca sexta
GACGGCTAGCAATAAATGATTTTTGTCGCTTACGGCTTTGTTGATTCTGCTGCATTCCGTCTCGTTTGCTCGTGTATTTTTCGCATTTGCCATCTCTGTCTGCCTTGAAGTGTCATGCCAGACAAGGGAGCAATTACATTCGTGATCTTGCATAAGCGGCACTTGCTTATCGCGCCTTGCCGCATTTGACTTTGAGTGTAGGTTGTACGCTTTTTCCCCGAAATTTGCAATGCAATGAAAAATGCTTGTCCGTGAAAAGAGTGTTTTGTTTTGTCATTAGTTTTTTTTTTCTGTGGCATCATCTAATATTCAAGTCAAATCCATTTTGCATTGGGGAAATGACAAAAATGGAATATGCAACATGTTAATATCAGTGCTAATTATTTTAAATATTATTTCTTCTACTTTGTAGAACACCTTTATGGCTTAGGCAATTGTAATTTCTTTATTTGTTTACTGGAATTTTAATGTTCTACAAATTATTTCCGTGGCATCTTTCATTATTTTTACGTAATTATATAATAATCCATTGTACTTAATTAAATCGGAGCACGTATCAAGTTCCTGTTTTCCATATCCGTGCGGATCTCGGCGCTAAGCCAATATTATTTTGACGAGTCGTTGACAGTGGTTTACAGTTGATGAAACAAACGCACACATTAATAGACCCTGAGAAGGTGCACTCGTAAAGCCTCGTACAAACACGTGTATTCGTGTACACACAGTTGTCACTGTATGAGTGAGCGAGGAGGCGGGTGGCCTATTTTCACCCTGTGAAATAATAGGATACGAAAACAGGCAGAATATAATCCTCCTGCGAAGGTTGAGCGGAATGGAAATACGAATATGAAATGCGTGAAAGGGATGTGTCGGCCCACGTGCTCCTTCGAAGGGTTAGCCACCGGTGTTTATCTTAAGACGATAAATCTGAATCGATTTTAATTTCATATTGAGATGTATTCACGATAAGATTTGGCTATACGCTCCATTTAATGTGCGCGCTGTCGCTCTCAGTAAACCACTTTAGCGCAATTATGCGACCAATTTGTTCCGTTTATTACAAAACATTTATTCGATGATGTTGTGTGCTGTGCTGTCTGTTATCTAGGCCGTGAGGTTGTTTGTCCGAAAATTAAAACAAATATAAAATATTTCTTTGTTTATTCGTTGACATGCCATTTCGTTATAATCTACTGTTTGTGAGAGCTCGTCACTTTGACAACCCTGTTTCGGGAACTGGCATGAAAATGATGTATTGATAATTAAAGGTTTGGTACGGTGCCGCCGCGACTCCGATGGTACAACAGGGGATAATGTAAGGCATTATAACATTACTCGCAGGTATAAAGCTTTACATTCTGATTGAATTCCTGACTGAAATTAAGTAAGGATTTGCCTGTTTATGTTAAGGGCGGGGATGTGATGGATCAGTCAATTTGTGATGCTGTTGT
>NW_023594067.1:0-17059 GCF_014839805.1 Manduca sexta
ACATTGAGTTAACTGGAAGTTACGTGTAATAAAAAAATATTCGAAATTTAAATCTGGTCTCGATAATTTTAGCAAAAATTTAAATTGACATATTATCAGGAGCGAATTATTTTTAATAAAATTATGAAAAGAACGTTCGAGAAATCGAACACATATTCAAAAATTCAAATAAATAAATGCCGCGCTCTCTATGGTCGTGTAACTGTCAAAACTCATACAGTTGACCTCGATTCATATGATTTTGACATAATTCCGGATTATCGCTTGATAACCGTCCGTACTTTTTACCATCAATTGAACATGATGCTTGAATTAAGCGGTCTTAAAGGTTAGTAGTTGACACAAATTTAAAAGTTAACTTAAAGAATGTAAAAGTTATGATTGTGGTACAACTTTTCTTTATGTGTACTTATTAATTTATTTTATTTCTTACAAATCTATCTCATATATTGTAATACTATGGACAAGGAGGCACATGAATTTGACTCGTTGTATATTTGTTTGTTATTATATTTTTTACGGATTAAGGCATTTATCTTATGAGTGGAAAATCAGAGGAAACATTAGTTCGCTTTACGATAAATCGTACCAACGTATCGTATTGGGAAAACTAATTATATGGCATGACAAAAGAAAGCCACACTTAACGCTTATAAAACATGATAACATTCACTTTAAATGTTCCCATGCGGTGAGTCACTATAGATTACAAAACAATATCTTCTTAGTAGTGCTAATGCGAGACTCAGATAAGCCGTCTACCTGAAGGGTTAACCAACCCTCCACTGTCCTATCCCTGACGTAGTGTTTGATTTTGTAAGCAATCTGATATTATTCACGAAATAAATTAATATTGATGTTGTTGTTCTAGAAAAATGTTGTAGTCTCTGGTTATAATTACTTATTACTTTTTCTGATTTGTCTATAAATTCTAAGATCATTTTAACAAGTCAGTTGAGAATTAAACTTATATCCTCTACAATATTCGACAGCATGTTGCCAACAGAAAAATCCTCATAAAATTCAAGACTAAGAATACTCGAAATCTTCAAAATCTTTAGTTTGCATTCAGTCCGCGCTGGTTGCGATGACAGTTGGCCATCTCATGAATCATAACATTTGAAACATGCATAATCGAGGGCAATGCATGGAATTCAAATAAGGATATAAACTGCCAAATAATTGGCTGAATTCTCCACATTGTACTGCCCGCAGTTTTCTCATCCGAGTGTGGAATGCTTAATATTTTTCTAGATTGCGATTCGAGGCACGGGCACGTGAGGTAAGAAATCTTTTGAGTGTTGAAGAATATAATATATTGTGTCTCTCTGGGTATGTCGGATTACTGTTTCACAGGACTATGAGAGTGAAGGAACAGAGTACATCTGTGTATTGCGAACACACTAGTGTACTACAATATATCCTACGTTCCTGGCTGATCTCGGCTGTGATTGCCGTTTGACTAGGAGGAATTCATTAATTCTGCTTCACGATCCAGAACCTAATTACGGTGCCAGTAAATCGAAAATGTGATTTTGTAAACTGTTAGATCAGCGAAAATTATTCTTATGCTTTTTCTTTACTATAATATCTTGGTCTCAGTCTCTTTTATACAGGTCCGTGTTATACTAAACTACAATAATTTTACCATACTTTTAGGAATAACAAAATATTCACACGAGAACTTCTAAATATGTAATATTGAACGATATTACAAATATCTCGCGTGAGAACCCCGGGTATGTGCCGAACAACAAGACTTTTCCATTTTTTCCTCGCGATTTGGTGACTGATTCAAGGTTCCGTAGAATACAAAGACTTCTGTGTGAGTGATATCTTCAAGGACTTTAGTTTTATGTTCTCAAATACCGTTGCTGTTTATCGGGGGCGTTGCAAAATCTGCAGAAACTAAATCAGTATAACCTTAATAACTAAGGTTTAACTCATTGGTTTTCGTGCAAACAAACGTTGTAAAAACTCTGTTAAAGACATGATATGTATGGAAAAATCTTACATGATTTGGTCCTAATTTACTCCATGGAAACTAGAACACATTATTATAATATTTATTTGCGTAATAATATTGATGTGGATTAGATTTGTGTTAAATGAATTTTACTGTTGTAACCAAAGTTTGACGCGTTCTTCAAATTCATAGAACTCATTAGTTTATGAAAATTCCACGAATACATTGTAAGTTAAGTGAAAACGAGACAACATTAACATTAAAATAAGTTCTAGGTATTGTGGTTTTAAAATTAAAACAGGTCATATATATCCTAAAATATGGTAAAAACTAACAATAGACAGTTGTTACAAATTTTATCAGTTCCAATTGGTGTAATGGTTGAATGCAAAGAACATTTTAGGTTATGCATTTTATTATTGGACCTATTCTTATGGACCTATCCTATTACATAATAAAAAAATAAAAAGAGGTTTTAGACTCTTTAGATATTAATGTAATGTGCGTTAATATCTAAAGGTAACGTCAGGTGCCAAACAAACATTCATCACGTCTTTATCCTCGAAGGGGTATGCAGAAGTAGAACTAGGGCACCCAACCAGGATACTCCAGGAAAGTTAAAAACGGAAAAAAATACCACAAATAGTTTAGTTATTCATATAGTTTGGAGAATTAAAGCAAAACAAAACAATTTAGACGGAACCTTTAACCCCGAATATAAAGTGCTAAACACCAAGCGTAATAAAAGATCGGAGTGTATTTTCAAGTTTCGTTTCGTCAAAGAAAGTGTTATAACAGAGTTTACGAGTGTAGACGCGAATTATGCTAATGACTTGTTTATGGCTCGAAGGGTTGCAAATAAACACGGACACTTTGAAAAACTTGGCGAAACCTAGGGCTGCCATCACTCAATTATTGTTCTTTCTTTTATACAAATTATAAAAATATTAGTAATTTGTAAATATTAACACTATATTAAGTTCGAATCTATACATATTATAAAACAAAGTCTCCAAAAGCTGTCTGTGATGTATGTGATCGATTTTGCATTGAACGTTTGTACAAAAATAAAGTGCATTTCTTGAGGAAGGATTAGGTTAATAGTACAAACGATTTCCACGCGGGCAAAGCCGCGGGCACAGCTAGTACTCGTACAGTTTTTATTGTAGTATAGACAATGGTACTTAGTTAATTTTCAATGGACATTGCGTTCTTCAATCGGATATTATATCTTATTGAACCGGCTATTTCGGAAAGCGATTTATTGTTACTAGCTAGTATGCAATTTTGCAGATCGCTATATAGTATAGGATACATCTAGTTAAGCTTGACCAGGAAAATAAAAAACCTGCTTTAGAGTCGCCATACTTGGTTTTTCATTTTGAAGTTGTCAGTATCATGATTTGATTTTATAAATAGTTTTCTCAGCAAGGGAATTTATCTAATTCTTTATGAGGAAATAAAAGATCTTGTACCAAAGTTGTCAGTACAAGAAATTAGTTCCATATTGTACTGTACACTGGGAGCGTGTAGTAGCCCTAAGCTAAGTGTTAGGTTTAAGTGGTGACGTCAGATGTCTCTTGCAAGTATAAGGTGATATTTGTTTTATATTTTAGAACCTTGTGGATAAATTCCTTGACCTAATAAACTAAGCGATATCATTATGCAGTCATTTGTGTGATGTAGAGTCGTCTTGACCTAGTAAGGTTTGAGATGCTTAACCAACGAGGTCTTAGATTCAATACAAAAAATCTATCGTCCTGCTCGGCATAGGAATTTATGGTAGGTATATGTCGTAAAAGGGTAATCTCACCAAAATAAATGATGAAATAAGCTCGAAGAACCCTTGGCTGCCGATATGTTCCTGCCTTACCCATAGGGATATTAGCGGTATATTGATAATATTAAAACAATTTTTGTTTATAATACTACAAATTCAATATCATAAACAATAATCACTATTTAGGTAAGGGGGAATATTTGTATTAAAATTTTAAATAATATTTTGATCTACAGTATTAAAACCGGCCGCCGTTCGTTATCTCCATAAATTTGTTCGGAAAAGACACGGAATATGCCTCCCTAAAGTCACATAATAACAGCTGCTTCACACCAATTACATTCAAAAGAAAGACGGCCATTTTGCGTTTAGGCTCATAGTTCGAAATTCAAAACATCAACGGGATTATGAAACGTATTGTAAAAATAATAGCACAAAAGTATATTTTGTAAAACAAGTTTATTGTTTCCGTTGGTGTTACGTTTGGCCGCTCTTATTATAACTAGCGACCTCTATCAACGAATGATTGTAAACAGTAGTTGTATTTTAACAGTACTTATCTTTTAAATACAAAGTTGGTACGTTGTTTATAGTCATTATACATAATTATTAGGTACTTGATACTATTTCGTAATTTTATTTTTACAGACCAATTTTGCATAAGTGAATAAAATTACTCACCGCTATTATCTATCATGTTTTCTTAATTGAATAAAGTGTATACGAAACTTGTTAAAATACGTGGAAGCCATATTTCGCAGAATAAACGAACGACCGCAGTAAAGAGTAATAGTTTAATAGCACTCATTCACGATTATAAAACTCAATTGTTTCTACAACATAATTTAGTTTGAAATTCTCGTGTAACAATGTTGCGCGTACACTTTGTATACAAACAAATCATTGTTGATAAAAACTCGCGAACTTTTTACAATGTAAGTAATAATACCGCATATTTAGTTCCCGCTATTGGACGCTAGAGATCGGTAGTTGTGTCCATAAACACGCGGCGAGCTTATGCGGGGACAGGCGTCCGGGGGCTAAGTTACGCGCCCCACTGCCACTTCAACGAGTCAAACGCTACAGTCGGTAGTCGCAACGCAACCGCGCCGCGGAGAGGTCGTGTTACACCACGCGCCGGTTCACATCACGCTATAAATATTTAATACACAAACTGATCAAACGATAAATCAACATTAATGAGTGAAAAGTATCAAACTCAACCCTTCACGAGGACTCATATCAAACAATATACCACGGACTATTGTGCAGTGAAATGCTAGGAAGTTTTTCTTCAGCATACGAGTGTATCGCGGACTTTGTTTCGAAATGGTGATATCGACCCACGGGGTGTGTTTATGAGACTTTTGTAGTGAAATGAAAAATCTGTGATAATGTACGCTATTGCAGCTGTTTTTGTGCGCTGCTCCAAGTCGGCTGGACTGTGATGTAAAATGGCTCGGACAAATGTGTTCGAGTTGCGGACCGAGGGTCCGAAGGCGGCGTCCTCTGCAGGATACGGACTCTTGAAGGAGAAGGTGGCAGTATATCTTCAGTGACATCCGACACCAGCCGCTTGACTGTGGAGTGCAACAATTTGCTTCTGTTTGAAAGTTCGTTACGGGCGCATTACTTTGCCCCGGTCCAGGTTCTCACTGACCTCTCAATCAACAACTGCAAGTTACTCGGTGTCCCGGACAACACATTTTCAAGACTTGAAAAACTAAAACGATTAAAGTTACGTTCCAAGAACTTCGAATGGAGTCCTACTAAGAACTTGGAGCTGTCTTTGAACGCATTCAATGGATTGTCGGAACTCCAGTCGTTGGATCTCGCTCAAAATAACATCAAATTCGTTCCTTCCGGTGTGTTCTGCGCGCTGGAAAATCTCAACACACTGAATTTAACACACAATAGAATAAAACAGTCGGACAGATTGGATTTGGGCAAGGATGCGGCTCGAGCTTACATAGTCTAGACTTGAGCCATAACATGATTAAATCATTGCCCGAAGACTCGGAATTGCTCAAGTTAAGAAGTTTGCAGCATCTATATCTGCAGCATAATAATATCACGGACATATCAAGCGGAGCTTTCAACGGGCTTGTGTCAATGAGAGTTTTGAACATATCACACAATCACTTGCACACATTACCCGAGGGAATCTTCGCGAATGCAAGAGAACTACGAGAAATATATTTAAATGATAATACGCTTTACGAATTGGCTCGAGGCGTATTCCACCGTTTAGAGCAACTTATTGTGTTAGACCTGTCGAGCAACCAACTTACGAGCAACCATATTGATGACGGCACGTTTTTGGGACTGATACGGCTGATCGTATTGAACCTTTCAAACAACGCTTTGACGAGAATCGACGGGAAAACATTCAAGGACTTATTCTTTCTGCAAATATTGAATTTGAAGAATAACTCAATCGGATATATTGAAGATAATGCATTCTTGCCGCTTTATAATTTGCATACTTTGAACTTGGCCGAGAATCGTCTTCACACAATAGACGAAAATTTATTTAACGGTTTATTTGTTTTAAGTAAATTGACGCTCAATAATAATTTATTAGTAAATATAGATAGAAAAGCGTTCAAGAATTGTTCCGATTTAAAAGAGTTGGATCTGAGCTCCAATCAGTTAATGGAAGTTCCCGACGCTCTTTGGGAACTTTCGTTTCTGAAAACACTTGATTTGGGTGAGAATCAAATATCCGACTTTAGAAATGGTTCTTTCAAGAACTTGAACCAATTAACTGGATTAAGACTGATTGACAACCAAATTGGGAACTTGAGCGTCGGAATGTTTTGGGACTTGCCCAGCTTACAAGTACTCAACATCGCCAAGAACAAGATCCAGTCAATCGAACGAGAGACTTTCAAGCGGAACGGACAACTGGAAGCCATCAGACTCGACGGAAACTTTCTGTCGGACATTAACGGTGTCTTCTCGACGCTCGCTAGTCTCCTGTGGCTCAACTTATCGGAAAATCATCTAGTGTGGTTCGATTACGCGTTCGTGCCTACGAAACTTAAGTGGTTGGACATTCACGGTAACTTTATCGAACACTTAGGAAATTACTACAAGTTACAAGATGAAATTCATATAAAGACATTAGACGTTAGCCATAACCGTATCACCGAGATATCGGCGATGGCGATACCTAATAGTGTAGAACTGTTGTTTATAAATAATAACTTTTTAAATAGTATCCATGTGAATACGTTTTTCGATAAAAAGAACTTAACGCGTGTGGACATGTATGCAAATGAAATTGTACATTTGGAATTGAATAGTTTGCGTTTATCAACAATGTCGGGAAATAGGACTCTGCCGGAATTCTATATAGGTGGTAATCCATTTCAATGTGACTGTACAATGGAGTGGTTGCCCATTATAAACAATATGACCGCGATGAGACAATACCCGCGAGTGATGGACTTAGAAAACGTTTTGTGTAAGATGACAAACACCCGTAGCGGTACTCATGTGCCCCTAACTAACCTTAAGACGTCAGACTTTCTTTGTAAGTATGAGACACATTGTTTTGCGATATGTCACTGTTGCGACTACGATGCATGTGACTGTGAAATGACTTGCCCGCAAAATTGCACTTGTTACCACGACCCATTGTGGAACACAAACGTCGTCGACTGTTCCGGACAATCGTCCGTTGAAATACCACATAAAATACCGATGGACGCGACCGAAGTATTTTTAGATGGCAACAACATCCGAGAGCTACAAAACCATGTTTTCATTGGAAGACAAAAGATGAGATCGTTGTATGTAAACAACAGCAACGTGGATAGCATACAAAATAGGACATTCGCCGGATTGAATTCGCTGCAAATACTTCATCTGGGAAACAACAAACTGAAAGAGTTGAAAGGATACGAGTTCCATCAGCTGAGTAATTTGAAAGAGCTGTTTTTACAAAACAACCTTATCAGCCATATCGCCAACATATCATTCTTATCTCTTAGATCTTTAGAAACATTACGCCTGGATGGCAACAGACTGGTCGATTTTGAAGTATGGAGTTTCAATAGTAACCCCAATTTGAAAGCTTTGTCTCTCGGCAATAATTTATGGTCTTGTAAATGTCGCTACCTGCAAGAATTAACGGCGTATTTGGCCGAGAATGCGCAAAAAATAATCGACATCACCGATGTATGGTGTTGGAACGGAGACGCGAAACCGCCACAGAAAAAAGAACTCAACTTAAACGGCACTGCCTGCAGCGATTATTATGCCGATAATTCAGTCATCGGAAACATGTTGGTGTCGAACTATGTTCCCATGATGGTCTCCACTCTCACCGGTTTTATGTTAATTTTATTGGCGCTCATCGTACTATTTCTTTTTAGAGACACGCTCAGACTATGGTTGTACACGACTTGTGGCATAAGAGTATTTTCATTTGCGGGAAGCTTCGAGGAGAGCCAAAACTATACGACGCCTACGTTTGCTACAGCCCTAAAGATGAAGAATCGATCGTGCAATCGTTAGTAAACGAATTCGAAAATGGAACTCAATCGTACAATCTTTGCCTTCATTACCGCGATGTTGCGCATCATGGCGCTCAATACTTACCATGCGCGCCGCCTGTCGTCGAGACCGCCGAGGCATCCAAGCGAATAATCATTGTACTAACGAGAAATTTCATGCAAACAGAATGGTCCCGATACGAAATCCGACAACGATTGCACGAGGCGCTCAAAGGCTGTATTTATAAGTTAGTTTTAATAGAAGAGAGTTCTGTGGTGGAGGACGCGATGTGCGATCCCGATTTGAGACCATACCTAAAGACGGGATCGAGATTGAGGTGGGGCGAGAAGCGGTTTTGGGAGCGCCTCAAGTATATGATGCCGGAATTATCGGGACATAGCCATAAGGCGCGATCTCATAGTTATAGAAAAAGTATTAACACCTACACGTTAGACTCCTCCGTGCCTAATGGAGCGAACGTGGCGCCGTTTCCTGACAAATCACCGGTGCTAGGAAGCGCTGTTCAGGGCGTCAGCGCTCCACCAGAGTACACCACCGAGGTCCGGCAGTCGCCGTCCGTGGTGAGACAGACGCAGGGCGTGATGTACGGGCCGGACGGCCGGCCGATATCGGACCACATCTACTCGTCGATAGATTCCGATTACTCGTCGTTGGAGCACGGCATGGCGCCGGGCAGGCGGCGCGACATGCGCCAGTGGCCCACACCGCCCCCCGTCGTCGACGCTACCAACGCCGTACAAGGCTACCTAGTCTAGGGGTGTAAATGTAATCCCAACTTCCAGTCAAATTGTAAATAGCATAGTTTATTAGAAATGCTGTAAATATTGTAATTATTAGTTAGTAAGTGCTATACCAAATCTATGTAATTGAATTATTATTGCCTGTTCGTTATCCTGTGTATAGAACGATAAAAATTTAAAGACTGCTGTAGCATATAATTGTAAATAGAAAAAAAACAAGTGATCATACTATATTATTACTAGTACAATATGGCGTTATTTATACAAATAAAATAAATTGAAGATTTATAAAACAGTGCTTTATTTGAAAATACCTTACACAACACAATACATATGACACAAACACAAAAATAATAAAGTATTTCAAAGACAATGCAAATAAAGTTAATAATTGAACAGTAAGAGACAAACGAAATCATTCATAATGACATTAATTTAAAAGCTTAAACATATTTTAATCATGAGAGTGCAAAAGCAAATACTATTTACATATTTATGAAACCCGTTTGGTTTAAAGTAAGCTGTGACATAAATGTAGCGTTATTGGCCTGAAATAGAGTGCATTTCGTAATGTAGAGACAAGAGTATGGTGCTTCCTGCGCCACTGATATTAATAATTGCATAAATGATATCAGGTTTGTTTGTGAGAGGACTAAAGAGTTTTACGCATAATTTGAGTTTGTTGTTTATTCTCGTGGCTTTAACCATAGTGAAATAATTATGTGAACATTGTGATATATACCTCTATAGTTTAATTATAATTATAATTCTTGTTTAATTATACTGAATAATATAATAACAAATAACAATAGAAACTGGTATTCGACTGCTTACATAACCGATCTGAACAAGTCTAAAAGGCTGACTTTACAAACAAATGACGTAACATTTTTAATAACACGTACTCTGATTTTAATAAGTATTTGCTTGGTTCACTCAGAATTATATGAAGTAAAAGTATATACATGAATATTATATGAAGGCAGGTAAAATAACACAAAACACTCATATAGGTTGACAGTAGCCTTTATAATAAATTGAACTGACTATCTGAATAAAAATAGTTTTTATATTGTAGTATATTGCTAGCGCAATAAAATAAAGTAAAGCGGCGATAGCCTAGTTGGGTGTGGAACGGTATGCCGAGACGAATGTCCGCAGGTTCAAATCCCAAGGGCATACCACACCTCTATTTTAGTAACAAAATTGCGTGTATTCTTTGTGAATTAAAGCTTGCTTTAACGGTGAAAGTAAACACCGTGAGGAAACCTGCATAATTGCGAAGTTCTCTATAGGAATTTTGAGATTAGATTTACATCATAAGCTATGGAAGATAGCCATTCTATTAGTTTAATTTTTTTACAAATAATATACTGCCGCTACAGTACGGTACAGTATAGTCAACCACAAAAAGAGTAAAACAACTTCAACATTTCAAATTGCCTTTAATCTGTTATGTCCTATCAACACTTGTTTTTTATATTAACTAGAAAGGATTTAGAATATTAAAGATACAGAATTGAAAAACGATTGAAGATAATATATAGAAGCGTTTTGAATTTGTTCAGCTACTTCTGTGGTTAACTGTACATTTACACCATAAGCTATATAAGCATTTTATTAGTATTCTTGTGACAGGAGTTTTAATGCCACTACGCATTGTTTGGGACTTAATGTATGACAATCGAATACAGGTGAGCGGAATTAAGATTTCTGCGCATTGTATTTTAGTTTTAAAAATGGCACGCGTCCCGCATTACTAAAACTGGAATTCTTTGAACTTATTGTCTAAAGTACACGTTTAAGCTCTACTTCGATATTTTCGTAACCACAACAATATTTTTATAAATCATGAAAACTAAGTCTTAAATCCTTATTTTATTCTTTTTTTTTTTGTGTATCGCATGACGAAATCGTAATGTAACTGTAATAGGTAGATCTATAGAATACGTCGAATAATCAGAATACGTTTAAAACATGAAAAAAATAAATCAAAACAGACATTGAATTAAACTATTTTGCGGATTTTATCGCGGTTTTTATATTATAATTATCTCCCGACGTTTCGAAGATTGAGTGAAGTCTGCAAAATACTTTTATTCCAATCTCTAACATTCGCGTAAACATAAGAAATCATTAATGAAAACATACATAGATATTTTACTTACTACGTGAATTCTATAAGCTACTGCAATGTCAAAGAATACATTTCTAAAACATTCAAAACAAGCATTATATCGCGGAAATACTAGGTTAGGCAATAAACAAAAAGTCGTACAAATTAATAGCTCGACATTTATTGAATATGTTTTGGCACAAGAGTCAAATCTAATGTTCAATAGATAAAGTGCATTACTGAAACAACGTATAAAGTTTGAACTACATTCTTTAGATGGTAGAATACAACCATTATTTACTATAATCGGAAACTCACTTTGGCTTTTGGCCAGTGCTTCTTGTATCTAATGCTGTTCCTGTCTCCTTAAGGATTTATATTATTCGTAAAAACTTTTATATTATGTAATCTATTGTGCACTGTTTTGTGAAATAAAGTAGCATTCAAAATTAGGTTGTTAACTTTGTTTTTGGCAGCTTAATAATAATATTAGCAATGTATTATATACTGTCCCACTGTAGGGCACGGGCCTACTACTACTCAGAGGGATTAGGCCTCAGTCCAGTATGCTGGCCTAGTGCGGATTGGTAGACTTCAAATACGCTTAAAATTCTTATCGAGAACTTCACAGGTATGCAGGTCTTCTCACGATTTTTTCCTTCACCGTTAAAACAAGTGATAATTCATAAAGAATACACACATGATTTTTTAGAAAAGTCACAGGTGTGTGTCCTTGGGTTTTGAACTTGCGGACATTCGTCTCGGCAGTCCGTTCCACAAGCACCTAGGCTATCGCCGCTTGGCAATGTACTACGTATCAATTGCAAAATCCACTTAACAATTGATGAGTCATTCTTTTACCGAAATTAGATTTCAATCGTATTGTAGTTAAAATGAATTACATAATACAACGCGAACAATGCATATACTTATGTCATACTATCATTGGTATAACTAGAGCTCAGTTAAATAAAACACTTATAAAGGTGATATTACAAAAAGCAGATTCTGTTTCGTTTCGTTTGATTATATAACTGCCATTAATAGGTCAAAATAAGTTAGCAAATAAACAAAATATTGTAGTTGTGTTACGATACTAGTAGTGATGAGGTCTCTGGTTTGATCCTCGGGTCGGGCATAGTGATATTGGGTTTTCTATTTCTTATTAGCCTGGAGTCTGGAACTTGTGCTTGATATGGCGATTGACATGCCTATCACATCATGGGACGGAATACTCACGAAATGTAGGTGCACCAGTTGCATATCTGCCTACACCTTCATGGATAACACGCGTGAGTATGTGTGTGTATTGTAAAAGTGAAATCACAGAGGTCAGCGACCCGTTAGTTTCCGCACACAGTCAATGCTGTCTTTACGTTGATTATCCCAATTACTTCTCATTGTACAGAGGAATACTAACTTCAATTAGAATAATTGCTAGGAATACTTGCGTTGCCTTCTATACCAACTCCAGAAGACATATAAGCTAATGCTTATAATCATTTGTCATTGTCTTACCTTGATCCCATTGGATTCTGACTATCAGGTTCATTTAGGATGCAGTTTATTAGTTACAGATTTGATAGACACGGAAAAGTGAACTTACTGCATCTGATGGTAAGTGGAGCAGTGTCAAGATAGAGCGTCTTCTGATCAGAGATGGTTATCTATTAGCAGGCAATAATTATGCCGGTCCGTCCGGTCGCGACATACTTACGTATGATATTAAATTTGATACGAAATATTACTCGCGTTGGATTTGAACCTAAAACTACAACCAAACAAATCATACATGATTTCATCTAAAGATTACTGTTAAAAACATAATGTTCTTTAAATTAACCGTCAATTTGAACCTGTTCATACAAAGCTGAAGAGAAAAAATAAATGTTCCATTTATGAATTCGGAACAACACAGCCTCTGACAATCAAAACTCACGATTTGACAATAATATCAAAATAATTGACACTTAAAAATACTATATACCACTCTCTTATCCAGGTCAACATTAACATTCTGTTAATTTATGCATAAAATTTTGTAAATATGGCACTTACTTCGGTACGTACCGTTAGAATAATGCTATCGATTCCGATAGTGTCATTGACTTAGCACGTGATTCTTGCAAGTTTATGATGCTAAAGCAATTTCTTAGAAATTAACTAGTCTGCTTGAGGATGAATACTTTTGAACAAATTCTTTACAATTTGATTACTGTAATCTATGGAGAATAATTGTATTGAAATCAAATTGGAAAGTTATTTGTACAAGCCAATTTTTTAAGAAGGGTCTAGACCCTACCTTGTCTACTATTGTGGATCTTCATGCATTCCACACATTTATCAGATGACCTATTTACTCACTCCCCTCTTCCATATATGTAAGTAATTAAGCATTTCTATTCAATTCAAATTCAGTTTATAAAGATAGCCTCATCATTCATGTGGTGCGGTAATTAGGTCGGGGGAACATGAATGAACTAGTATATCAACATTTCTTCAGGGTTCATAGATTTGTTCATCATATTTTTGAACGTTAGGGCTTAAAATCATCAACTACAGAATGTCCATTGCAACAAAGGTCTCCGATAATTTTTTCTAGACCGACTTGTTAAAATAAAAATAAAATGTTTTATTCATCAGCCATCACGTCATCGCATCATTCAGGCGAACATAGTTGCACTTATGATAAGTCAAGGTACATGAGAATATTTAATTATTATTCATATAAAGACATATTATATTGGAAATAACACAAATGAAAGACTAGTAAGTAAACAAAAACGCCAGCTCTCACTACCAGGAAAGAAGAAATAAAAAAGATGTAGAAGCTTTACGCATCCAATAACCTTCCATATCAGCTCGGTAATGATTTACCACCAAACATACAAAACAAACCAAAAATATCCGATCTGTCAACGTTGATTTGTATCTAAATCATAGACAATGATTGTTTTTCACCGGTACAAAGACACCGGACGCGACATCCGTCACAGAACGTGATCGGAGTAACCCTTCGGCTTAGCTCAAACCGCTCCTGGAGTTGAATATTTAACACTTTATTAGCTCAGTATGTATGCCTTGACTTACAATTGGAAACTGGAGAATTAGCGCCGGTAGTATATGGGTTTGCGGATGGTGTCAATCAGTTGTATGGTTTAATGTAGTTTTTAATCCCACGCTTTTTTATTTATAGGGATGATTAATCATTAGATATAATTTATTTGTAGTATAAAGTAAGATATAAACGTATTAAAATTCCAGTTTAATGTATAAAGTTGTTAATTCGTCTCACTTTTAAATGTCTGGTTATAATTTATTTGATGAATAAATTTTATCTGACTTGAAAAAAATGCCCTTAATATCATAAACTATTGGAGATTAAAGGAATATAAAATCTTCTAGAAAAGACTAGGTCATATTTAAAGTATATAAATATTGTACCTACTCATGAATTGGGTCAACAATCTCTTGTTTCTAACCTAAATATTAATTAATCTAATGTGTTATATGTAATACTAACCAGTTTTGGAATATTGATATCCGTTAAATCAGCTACAAATTTATGAATGTTGATAATTTGAATATTAAAACAAAATTAAAACTAATAAAACCGTTACGGATTTAAAATTCAGGTCACATTCAAGTTATTAATTTAAATATTCGATTTTCAATATTTGAGTTCTAGACTCAATATTTGGATGACATATTAAAATGTAATTATTTTTAAAAGGTCTGTTCGCAATTGAAATTCGAATCTATTCCTTAATTATTTAACCATTGAGCAAAATGAACTTACTCATCGACTAATGTAAAATTAATACTTGCCAGTACCTTCATTAAAAAGTATTTAATAAAAATAACAGTATAAAATCCTCATCCCGTTTTTTTACTGCAAGCAAATTTATTACATAAACCCCGGTGTACAACTGTCGCTTTTTCGATAAATTTAATAAATTTCGACTTTGATTACCTAATTCGATTTTGGAACGTTCACTTTACCGCTAAACGATTAATAGTAAACTAATTATATAACTTAAAAAAAAATCGTATTTGGAAGGTAACATGTGTTTTTTTGCTAAAGATTCTAGTATTTGTAACAAAATAATATAATCATAATTTTTTTTCACTATTTTATATTGTGAAAATATTACTTAGAATAAAAAAAAATTTCATACTTAAAATTAAAGTGTAATGGAAATGAGGAATGGAATGAAGCTTTTGTATTAAGGCAAGCAAGCTGGCAATTACAAGTCTGTTAGCTATTATTAGCGTAAAATAAAGTTATCATCTATGATTACAATATAGACAATAAAGTCTCTAGGTATCCAAAAATATACATTTTAGCTTCTTGTATTTTTTAAACGATTAATCTTTTCATTCGTACAGTTAGAATAAAAAACATTAATTATTAAAACACGTTCGATATTTGAATATTTTTGCGAATATTTGTTACATTGGCAGAATGTATTTTCAAAACTAATTAATCTAGATTGCCGTTTGAATTCCTGGCCAGATATGGAGTCATAAAACTGAAACCGAATTCAAGTGAAATGGTATTTTATTAGTTTTATTATATTTAAAAACATGCAATTGCCAATGTTTTTAAATAAAGTTTTCTAGAGGCCCGTTACAGATATCGTTTACGACCGCGGCGAACACATTATAAAAATACCAACGTGTGATTTTAAACTTTGTTTCTACAAACTTAAAGTTCATATTCCAACAGGATACATTTAGGTAAGTAACAGCTATTTTGTACACCGCACATGTGCAATCAAACTACGATATTAATTGAATTTTTTATTTGATGCTCCATAAAAGAAAAATGCGCTTTTTATGCTGATAGAGTTGCTGATTGCAAATAACCATGAAAAATGCTGTCGGTGAGCAATTAGAATATAATTCGCAATAATTAACTCGATTCACATTTGATTGATGCCGTATAGTTAAATAACGTTCGATTTATTGGAGTAATTAAATTCATCAAAGCTGTCGGAAACCGTCTAAAACAATTTAGAGTGATGATTCACTTAGCATTTACAGAAGTACCTGCCTATTAAGAACAAAAGTGTTTTCGTAAATAGATTCCTAGAAATAAAATTGCCTTCGCACCGATGATGGAAGTAAATAGGTAGCATTACGCCGCACCACATTCGTTGAAATACGTGTTGCTGGTAAAATGACGTAAAAACTAATGGAATAAATTGTCTCCCTGATTACATCTATTAGTGTTGATATTTATACTTCAATCACCCAAAGTCCTTCGAAGCTGTTGCCTTAAAGTCCATTAGGTGTCGTAAACAAGTTCTTAATATTAGCACCACAAAGTCCAGTTCTGTTAGTTCCGCTAATGCTTATTTAGCAGATCATTAATATTCGCCATGACAGAGCAATTTCGTTTGTTTACAATAAATTACCAATGTTTGACCAACGTTGGACGAATTTGCTGGTTGGATGTGGAATGACAATTTGTTTGTTATGTCATTCTTTTTGTCTTTTTTACTGGCCTATAAATGCCCAAATGTTGTTGGTCAAAGACCGGTTTGTGGGTCACCAGAATTTCTGTTGCCAGCAGGATGTACATGTAGTTCATTTATTTTTCTCCACTTTAGACAATTTCTATAATTAATGTGGTAAGCTTGTTATAATCTGGATACTCTGCATATTTCTGACGTATGCAAACATCATTTACATCATAATTTAGTAGTATTTAAACTTTTTTTATTACGTATCACGAGTGTAAAACATTTGCTTTTTATTGGTGCATGGAAAAGTGACTCCACTGCTCCTGATAGTAAGTGGCGTGGGGTCCAATAGAATGTCGACTGACGAGAGATGATTACCCCTCGGCAGTCGACACAATTATGCCAGCCTGTTGGAACCGGATATACAGGCTTATCCCGGAACGCGACACACACGTGGGTCACTAT
>NW_023594068.1:0-17056 GCF_014839805.1 Manduca sexta
TACTATCAGCCCGGAGTCTGGAATTTGTGTCGCTCTCTATCACATCATGGGACGGAACACACTTGGTGAAAAGTGATTGCCCTTATTTTCAGCTCCGCCTACCCATTTGGTGGTAAAGACATAAAGTGTGATAATTTCGTAAAAGCAAGATGCCCATAACATAAATTATCGTACTAATCACTACATAGTATAAAACAAAGTCGCTTGTTCTGTCCCTACCTTTGTATGCTTAAATCTTTAAAACTACGCAACGGATTTTGATGCGGTTTTTAATAGATAGAGTGATTCAAGAGGATGGTTTATATGTATAATAACATCCATTAAATAGTGGAGAAATATTGCAACCGTGCGAAGCCGGGGAGGGTCGCTAGTATTATCATAAATGCGAAAGTTTGTGAGGAAGGATGTATGTTTGTTCCTCTTTCACGAAAAACTACTGAACGGATATAGATGAAACTTTACAGTAACATTGATTATACATCAAAATAACACATAGACTACAATTTATAATGATTTTGTGTAATTTGGTCTTAATATAACGATACATATCAAGTAAGTCGGAAAAAAATATCTCGAAAACTCCTTCACGCGGGCGAAGCCGCGAGCAAAACCTACTCGTCTATAAAAAAGAAATAAACGATGTAGCAATAGGCCTTCCATCACAACAGCTCCAACCGATAATGTGTGAAAACCGTAAGTGGGCATACATTACGATTATTGCCAGAATAGTTGCGTGGCGTGACCTTTTGATGTGGGTGTTGGTGTATAATTTATCAAATATGTGGGTGCGTTTGTCACCAACGTTTGCAGGTGCATCGAGAATGTTCGGAATCGGTGAACTAGTTATGTTTTCAAAACTTTTTTGAAATCTAAGACCTAGGAGATTGTTATGCATTACTAAATTCATTTTACGTCATGTAGATACCCGTGTCACTTATTAACTATGTAAAATAACTTTTAAATATTACTAGCTTTTTCCCGGCTCCACCCGCGTGAACAGGTTTTTCTTGGATTAAAGTCCCGCTTTATTATTTTACGGGATAAAATAGAGTCTATATTTTAAGTTAAACGTCTACCAAAACATTAGTCAAATTTTTTTGAAATTAGTTAAACATAGCATCATACTATTAATTTTACTTCTTCATAGAAAACTGTACTACTCTACGGTACTAGCCTAATATATTTTGTATTTTTGTACAGTCAGCCACCAAAGTAGCTACACAAATGAAATATTTCAGAATTTCTATACATTAAATTCAAACAAAATATTCGTTGTTATTTATCTAAAATACAGCAAACCTTGTAAAATTATTATTAGTAAACAAAAATTGCTGATACGGCCACATAAGTTACAGGCCTATTGAGATTTTGTATTTGTACAGCATCGTCGAAGGAGTAAATATCCTAAAAGGGAAGCTAAGGATGAACTTTCTGAAAAGAAACCCGACACAACTTATAGGTACTTATACGCATAAATGCAGTCTGGAAACCTTTCTTATGATAATTATATATTACATAAACTGCAAAAGGGAAGCCGGCAGGAATCCAGATATTGGACCCTTCGTCATTGCCGAAGAGCTGTTTGGATGTTTGTTACAAAACTGCAAAAGGAAGCCGGTAGGAATCGGGTTATAGGGACCTTTCGCCATTGTATACTATAGAGCTGCTTGGATGTTTGTTAAAGTATTTAAATATATGTGGGGTAGGGGTCTAAATAGTGAATACGTCAGCAATTGTTATTTAATTATTTGAATAATAAGCCGGCAGAAATCGGGTTATATAGTCCTTTAGCCATTGTTGCACAGCTGTTTATGTAGCTGACTGTACATAATAGTATTCTATTACCTACATAATAATGGAGACAACTATTTCCCACAATGATATCGCACTTTCTACGTCGTGATCGTTATTTTTAAAATCGGCTTCCAATCTACGAACGTGATGAGATCGATGGCTTCATAGTTTCCGATTTCACTTTTAAAAAATTGATTGATATCTTTGTCCTCACACGGGATGTGTATATGTAACCTCTTAATCTAGATTTGGGAAACCCTGTTCGTGTATTATGAAATATATCACGCCTTTGCCATTTAGGTAGGTAGAGGTTATCAAGTATTTTGTAAGCCGTGTCTTGTATACAATTGGCGAGATTATTGCCATTTCACTTGTTTACTATTACAAGGTTTTAGGTTATTTTTGATATGCAAATTGAATTATATATATCACATGATTCTAAGTAATTTTTAGTGAAAATTTGTAATATTTCCGAAAGATAAATAAAAGTGGAATCATGGATATTATAGTCTAATATTTACCAATATTAGAATTATATTTTTTTCCAAAATAATTAATAATTAATATAGGACTTTGTAATAGTGAGTCAGCAATTTATCGGGCATAATTACTGACTCGGGATAATATTGGACAGAAAAGCTAATATATCTACTTATAAGTATAGATCTATTAGCTGTTTCATAATATTTAGTAAACATATTATAAAGACATCTAATATACAGCTATTAATATCGGCTTCACAAAAGAATTTTTAAAGCCAATAAAAATCATAGTTTTATTGCACAGCATTTACAATAATCAAATAATATCGTTTCACAATACATTAAAATAGCATTGTCTAACATAAAAATTAATATATATTACCTGTCATTCTGTCAGTGTAGATACATCTAAGGTTACAATATGCATCCAAACATTATAATTCATTCAGCGTGTACCAATAAAATAAATTCAATTACTTAATGCATTATTTGCGTTGTAATTTCGGATTACAGCCGAGATTATGTTCAAGTAATAATAAATCACAATTTATGATTATATTTTTATTACATGACATGTCAAGGTAGGCTTCGTATTTTCGATGTTTTTTTGGCTTGATTTATTGTTGCTTAATTTTTAAGGTAATATCATTATACTCCTTTATGTTACTTTTATTGACTCTATTGGAGTGGAACTGTTGTGTCTGAGATTCGAATTCCGGATCGGGATAAATCATGTTGTGTGATTATGGTCAGTATTATTTCGAATTGCCCAATAAATGTTTATCGGCTTTATATCATATTATATTACAATTTGCGACTCTGCTTACCCTTTCGGGTATAAAAGGCGTGTATATGTAATAATTCAATATTATGGTGCCTTTGTTGTTTTGATTATGTGAATCGTGTAGTTCTCGTGGGATTGTTTTCGATGTTGCGCATTTGATTGATTTCTAGTATTCCGAGCATGCTTATTTACCGTTTGATTTGTTTGTCCTAAATTATGTTTGATATTACGATAGTTGATGGGAAATCATTTCATCGTAAGACTTACGTCTAGTTTTTAACAAATGCCAGTTGTTGTACTATTTTGAAAATACAAGTAAACTGATCAAACATATGCTTTCTAATATATTGTAGATTTAAATTCTTTTAGTTATTTTGTTAGACCCTTACCACTTGAATTGTATATACCACTATTATTGCGTTATTTTTATTGATTTACGATATCAATAAAACTGCTCATTTAGCAATCTTAATAATAACAGATAAACTAAATTTAAAATTTAATATCAACAAAAACTATCTTAAATAAATGTCCTTTAAATTTATAAGGGTAATACTAAAATAATATTATAAATGATCTTATAACTTTGTTTCATTTATTTTGTATTTAGTTGTTAATTCATTTTCAAACGACTTCAAATACAAATTTAGAAAAAAAATATCAATAAGTCCACCCACATGGCAACGTAATTACTATGTTAGGTAAATAAAGTGCATAATGCCTTAGACAATCAATAATATATTGATCTTTTAATATACTCGCCCACGCTTGCACATTAACTTTTATATTACTTTAATACAAAACAATATTAACATAAGTTCATGCCTGTATCTCAAAGGGGAAGACAGAAGTGCTGGCGAATGTACTCACTTTACACACCTAGAGCCATAAAGAATTCTATTTATTTGCTATTGAATGATAAGACGAACTAGCTGGTTGAATAAGAATTTTTCCATCTTAAAAATTACTCAGTCGCAACGCGGAGTGAAGAAGTCAGTGATATGGTCAAGAAGTCACCCCCGTGTCTCGGGAAGCACGCAAGCTGTTGATCCTGCGTCTGATTTTTTTTCCGGTCATGTCGGATTGTCATCTCACAGGTCTTTTAAAGTGAAGGACTCTATAGGGCACTTGTGTATTGCACACACTTGTGCACTATATTTCTTGCGTACCTAGTTGATAGTCATTAAGATCGGCCGGCGTGGCCGGAAGACAGCTAGCAAAGATTAATTCATTTGTCATGCAATTCACGTGTATTCCTAACCTAACTTTAAGAAATTAATTAAATTATCCGAGCCCAGGAATACATTTATAAGCTAAATATAATATAAATAAAGCATCTATTAGCGTAACACCGAAGCTGAAAAAAACAATTTTATTTATAGTAAATTCATCATCTGTTCTATTATCAGACGTGGGTGTATAACATCCTGGCAATTTGAATACAAAATGCATTATGTGACTCATCGATCCAAATGTATATAACGGTATATTGGTATTTTTATTAACATAATCATCAGTATCACTATCAATGCATTATACGGGTTTGTTTCTCTCCATTAATAGGTTACTAGTTTCAAATCCACGACCTTCATCTTAGCGGCTTCACTTCCAACTTGGCTATCGTCGCTTGCGTACATTGAATTATGCAATGCATTCGTCATGTTTGTTTATATTAGATTGAGTTAGTGCATACCTTAGGTCTATAAGATGGATACCTTGATGCTCTGTAATAGTATTCAATTTGAGTTATTTGAATTGGCCTATAATAATACTTAGAAGTTAAATAGGGCATGTATTTAAAGTAATTGACCCCACTGCACTTGACTGAAAGCGGAGTGAGGTCCACATAGTGCCTATTGACGAGAGATGATTATCCATTGACAGTGGACACAATTATGCCGGATTTTGCTAAAGTAAAGGCTGAAATAATAATGATTTCATTTAAATTAAGTAAGGCTTTATTTAAACATTACATTAGAAGCCGTTAAATAATTAAAATGGATATCAATGATTTAAATGTTATTTTTGTTATAAATAATACTTAATGTTAGTATAATAATTTATGTAAATTAATGACCATCATAGAATTGTAAATTTTATTTAATTCACACTTATAAATAAACAGATAAGTAAGATATTTAATGTGAAGTAACGATTGCCTAGTTGGAAGCGAAACCGGCTTCTGAGATAATGCTCGCGAGTTCGATACCAAGCCCAAAGAAAACCTGTCTTTTTTGACGTGTATTCTTTGATAATTATTGCTTGCTTTTACAGTGAAGGAAAACATGAGTAAATGTAGAACCTGGGAATCAGTGGCGAAGGGTGAAATTTACCAAAAGGGATCCCGACACAACATATAGGTACTAATATGTATGAATGTGGTCTACAAATTGTGCTAGCGATAATTAGATTCTACATAAATCCTGCATAAAGGGAAGCCGACAGGAATATCGGGTTTTACGGACACTTCTCCACTGCTGAGAATTGTTTGTAAAAATTTCGATGGTATGTGAAGTCTGCCAACTCGTACTAAGACACTGTGGGTGATTGAGCCCTAACATCTCAAACATAAAGGAGGTCCCCACCCAGCAGTGAATCAATAAACTAAAGAACACTAATATTGTCTTTACAAATAAAACCGAATAAGGTAACTAAAAATTTAGACATTTTTCCAATTAACAAAATAAAGAATATTTTTCATAATTATATTTGATTTGTCAGCTCCTTGACAATGAATATATATTCATCACTATTGTCAACGCTTTATTCAAATCTATTTATAATAAATATTATTACCATGGATACAAAATATGCCTTATCGATTCTTCATCCAAATCTACTAACCGATCAAAATTTCAATACGAATTACATTTTATTGATCTCGACCTTCGTTGGACGGATGTCAGCTGGCCATGAGGCGCTTAACACATCATTTACTAAAAACGATTATCGACTCATCTTAGTTTCAACTCTTTAGGGTCCAATAATGTTTATAGAAATCCAACACTGAGGTTTTAATAAGATTATTGACTGGGAATTAAATCTAGCAAGAAAGACTATTCAACTCTTAGTAGGCAACGGCTTACTGTCCGAATTAAATTTATCAAGAAAGAGTGCTCAGGTAGGCAACGGCTTCACTGTGCTTCTGACATTGTTTAAGTCTATAAGCGGCGGATGCTGCTTACCATCAGGTGGATGGCTTTCTCCTTTGCTGGCTGGTTGGCTGGACTGGCTGGTTGTGCAAACTAAGCTATATTTTTATTGTAGCATGCGGGAATCGCATCAATGAAAGCATCGTGAGGAAACCTGCATACCTGAAAAGTTCTCTATAGGATTTTCGAGGGTGTGTGAAGTCTACCAATCCGCACTAGGCCAGCGTGGTGGACTAAGGCCTAATCCCTCTCAGGAGTAGAGGAGGCCCGTGCCCAACAGTGGGACAGTATATAATACAGGGCAGATGATGATGCGGCAATCGTATTACCAATATTCGAGCTAAATAGGAGCAAGAGAAAATTATTGTTATATAGGTCTGTATTGATATACCTATGGCCAGACTGATTCTTATAAAGATTGTAATTTTGTTAGGCCTACTGATGTAATAAACTTATTGATTTAGTAACAAAGTTATGCATGATAAATTGTCTAAGTTTATCTTAGTTATAGTGCTCTAAAGTAAGGGAATGTTGATCTCGATGCAATGTAGAGCGAAAATAAATATAATTTTACACGCACTTTATTATATTTTATAACATTTTTTTATTTTATTTTGTTTTGTATTAACAAATAAAACGTGATATATGTGTTATGAATATTTAAAAGTTACCTTTTATACGGGACCTTGGGCGCGAGTGTCGGATTCGGTTTTGACCAGTTTTTTATGACTTTAACGGATGTCAACTTGTTTATGGTCTCGAAAGGTCAAATGTCTACATTATTTACTAATCAGATGATCGCTACATGAAGAATGGAGTTTTATAATGCTATCTGTTTTAATGTCCGTATATTTCAGGTGTGACCGGTTTTAAATTTTAAAATAGATTGTTTTATGGTCAGGTATTTTGATTGCATAGCTATTTGATAATTTTTTTGGAGTTAATTTAAAAGCAATGTTTTGTAGCTCCATTTTTATATTTTAAGTATTTCATTACAACAATATATTACAATTAATTAAAATTTTGACAGTTTATAATTCTTAGTTTGCTCTGTACAATTATCGCCGCACACAGAGACTTCAGTATAATACACCACAGATACAAAATGGTTTCTAACCCTATTTTAATAAGCTTCGAAGTTTAAATATTAAAAAAATCTGGTTGTACAATAATTTACATATTATGTCACTACTAATACTGGCATAACGCGAAAACTAAAATAGTTTTGCATTCCGAAGCTAATTTAAATTTTGAATAAAGAACGTTGACATGCTATACAGCAGCGCGACACGGATGAGTGATGGCTTTATGCTATACAAATCTTTTGATCTAATGCGCTGACCGTCCTCGGTAGCAATTTGCTGCTTCCATCACATGTTTGCTTGTTTGCTATCGCCTAACATTACATAGTTTTGTAAGAGTGTCTAGCGTATTGCACAACCGCCCGTCGACGATGCGTTAAACAAATTAATATATGTAAACATTGTGCAAAAGCCGGTGGTCGGAACTCGCATGGCATTGTTTGACACGTCTCGTGTGAGTTTTGCGTTGCCGTGTCAAGAGTCATTTTTTCCGCGTTCTAATTTCAATTTTCCGTTTACGGATTAGTGATGTAAATATTCGCATTCGTGTTTGTAGAATTATGGAGATATTTTTCCATAATTCTATTATTAATCAGTTTCATTCGATTATTAATCAGTGTGTTTTTTCGTTCAGTACCATCATACAATAGAATAGAATGCGTACAATAGCATTGAAAATATTATTTTCACTAGTAAATGTAGGAAATCTAATATTAGTTACATCATTATAGCTCGTCGCAAGTTCTTTGTGGTTCTTGAATAATATTTATGTGTACATAGATTACGTAAATCTTTCTATACATATTACAGCTATTAAATTTATGGATAGGCATAAAGCACTGAATTAAGTCTTGAATGAATTGTACACTCACATTTGTTTTTTAAACAGCGCGACGTTCCAAAATTGAATTTGTAGTCATAGATTATATTGCCTTTGAAATTATCTTTTGTTTTAGGGTAATAGTTGAAAATAGAACTAATAAATGTATTTGATTGTCTTTGACATACCTATCAGCTATATTTTTAGATGAATTATTATTGGTAATTACTTTTGATGTATGAAATTAGGTCCAACAGTTGTAAGCATTCTACAAATTACGAGATGTGAGAAAGAATATTTATAATTAGATTCTCTTATTTATAACAATGCTGTTGTTAATTACATGTTTTAATGACTAAGGTAATTCATTAATTAAAACTGAATAATCATTATGTAAGGCCGACTTGTAAGGAGTGAATATATTAATAATGAATTCCACCCAAAAATAGTTTCTTAAGGTTGTATAAATGGCATGTTTTATATGCACCGATGACGTATTATTTTGTATGTAATTTTAATATGTAGCTTACGATACACATTTTTGTATGTAAAAGTACACTGCATAGTTCTCGACTTTATTTCGTTTACTTCAAGTTTGAAACACATCAGCCTCCTTAGAATATAGTTGAACAAACACGACACGAAGGTACGCGTCGTTTGAGCTTGTGATTTGTCGAGAGACCAATGCGTGAATGACGTGCTAGTCTTTCGACCAATCACAAGAAAACGACACGGACTCTCGTGCCTTGTTTTTCATATTATTATCTCGAGTTCATTACAAACTTGACGCTCTTAAGTTTATTCTGTAAATACATAAAGCTATATATATATATATATATATATATATATATATATATATATATATATATATATATATATATATATATATATATATATATATATATATATATATATATATATATATATAGGTATATATGGCAAGCAGACTAATTAACAAGGGTTTTTTTTTCTAAAAATTGAGACTAGGTTCATATAATCAACAGAGAAAAATGTGATGTTTCTGAATATATATAAAACTCAATATCGCAAATAAATTCAGTCAATTAGCCTACCAACTATCGATATATGTTGTAACATTAAAAATAATCCCTAATCCAAGAGACACAGATACGGGTTTACGTTACAGGCGTTAAGTCAACGTTGTAATCATTTAATTATGTAAAGTTATGTACATTGTTATACAGGAAATTGGTGTTTTGTGTAAAAACTTAAAGGTCTGTCCATACATATCAGTTAATCGAACGGGTACAGGTTTTGGAGGTACACACAGGTTATATGATTAGAAGAATTTATGAATTGTTTTTAACACGGGTACGGCTAAATGACGTCACCTGATGGTAAACGGAATACAGTTCAATTAGTTTATCCAATACAACCGAAGAGAGATCAGGCGCAGGACCAACGGCTTTACGTACTTTCCGAGACACGGAGGTATCATACCGCCAACTTCCTGACTCCGAGCTGCGACTGCGTAATTTTTAAGATGGAAAAAACCTAGTCACAATTATTTTGCCCCGACCCGGTATTCGAACCCAGGACTTCAGCGCGGTAGTCGTACTTATATCGTGCACAATTACAACTACGCCATCGAGGCAATCAAGAATTAAATAAATAGATTAATAACAGCTCATGTGATAGGAACCTTTATTTTAATTTTATCCGTGGTGCCTTATAAGTAGCTTATCTAGTTGTAAACGTCCCTATCCTTGAGGTTAAAACGCCTCCTTAGATCATGATTTAGTCCTCCGCATTGCCATGGAGGGAAGTGGACAGTTAATATTTCCAACTCCTCTCTATCTTGCTATTTGACTAATTTAGTTGCAGGATAATGACATATTAGTTTTCCCTGAGACTGGCCGAGCTTCACCGCTCGGTGTCATAAAATGCGTGCCACTGCTGATCCTGGCTTACAGGAGTTTTGGTGGTTGGTGTGAGGGCGGGAAAGTCTCTAAATAGATTAATAACGACGAGTTTTGTTTTGTTATCCCAAAATACATATTATTATATATCAAAAGCTAAATGAAACCAATACTTAGAACATAACCGTCCCTTAACCATTGCTTAATATTACAATGGCTATTGTGCCGCGATCACTGTTTTTAACCAAAGGTTTAACCTAACAATCGATGGAGTATTGTGCTGGGTTTATTACTTTACGTGCTTAGACAATAATCATAGGGATATTGCGACAGTCAAAGGCTGAAGAATTATAAACCTTTGCTTTGAATACGGCTTCATAGAAAAAAATGTCGGAGTAAAGTATCAATATGCACTATAGAACGTAGTACATAGATAGGCATACATATCGCTGGCTCAATATTACAAGATTCTATATAAAGTTTAATTTATGTTATAAAATTTAAATATAACTTTTTCATGTTGGTAAAATTAGAAAGAGAATTCATGGTTTCCCCTTTATTTAGCTTTCGGGATTATTGGACATTTTCACTGAAAAAGAAATAGATTCATGCTTCTACATTATATTTTGTGGCCATATACATTTGTAATAGTAAGCTAGTGATGTGTTGATTCCTGTGTCAAATTTCATTCCAAGTTATAAATCGATTTCAGCGCATATTTCTAACAAACTTTAACAAGCATTTTCATATTTCGTAATTATAAAAGTTATTAGTTGGAAATAAGATCTCTTTTAACAAGAAATTTGTATAAAATAAATAATAAATCCATGACGTAAAATATTTTTATTGCGGCAGTTCAGTATACATACACATCTCGCCCTTATCCCTAAAGGGGCAAGCAGGTGTGCAACTAGGGCACCCACTTTTCAACATGTGTTTCCTAATTTAAAATCTTAATTACAGTCCATCTTCAATTTCGCAAGTTCTAACTAGGTCATATGTCATGACATTTGCAATTAACAAAAGATGTGGACTCGTTCGGTTGCGTACTGTAAAATAAATCACCAGAGATGACGCTTTCGCTTGGCCGGTGTGTGTGTGTGCGTGTGCGTGTGTGTGTGTGTGCGTGTGTGTGTGTGTGTGTGTGTGTGACTTTCAGTTTCGATAGGTCAGCGACCGGCGCTATTGTGTGTCATTGTATGTTTGGATTGTGTTTTCTTAGTGTCAGTGTGAGTGGCTAAAAAAAACTTCACACATCAAGTCTATATCCCCAGAGGAGTAGAAAGAAGTGCAATCATGGCATCCATCTCTCGAAAAAAACATTTATAATATTTGCAGAATGTATAGTTTTAAAGATCTAGCGGATTAGATATGGTAAAAATGATTCTTTTTGTTTTTAATTAGAAGTGTAAGTATACAATATTAGATTCAATGCGGGTACAAAATTATATTTTTTTACTCTCTTCTACAAAATACGTTCTGTTTTGTTACCATCTTATAAACCTATTTTTAGTTTATTCGAGTGCTATAAAATCGAGGCTAAGAGGTTATAAAACATGGCCGACTAGTTTGGGCGTTCGTTTGTTTCAATAATTAACACTATCATAAACACATTACTATCGGCAAACTGTGGACATTCCTATCATGATGTAATCTAGAAAGCTATATGCCTGAAGCATTACATCACATGACCCATGGGTTTTTAAAGGTCTGATTAAACGAAACAAGTTTTTGAGCACGCTTGAGAATTGATGTCGATATTGGCAGAAAGGAGTGACGTAAATCGGCTGTTCGGCATGATTCCTTTGCCATGTGAATTATGTTTTTTTATTATTCATTCTTAAAAATATGTGGCTTTGGAGTTATATGACATGCAGATACTCATTACACGATTAAAAATATTTAATTTGGTCAAAACGAAATGATAATTAATTTCAGGGCCAATTTTGTGGTAAATTTTATTAAATTGGAAATAATAAAATTTACCACAAAATTGGTAGTTGAAATTACTGGCATCGTGGTTTGCTTTATGCTTGCAAAAATATATTTAAAAAATAAAGTTCATAAAAGCATATTAGAATACTTATATTAGCCAGTGATATTTGGGTTTTTCTGCTTACTATCAGCCCGGAGTCTGGAATTTGTGTCGCTCTCTATCACATCATGGGACGGAACACACTTGGTGAAAAGTGATTGCCCTTATTTTCAGCTCCGCCTACCCATTTGGTGGTAAAGACATAAAGTGTGATAATTTCGTAAAAAGCAAGATGCCCATAACATAAATTATCGTACTAATCACTACATAGTATAAAACAAAGTCGCTTGTTCTGTCCCTACCTTTGTATGCTTAAATCTTTAAAACTACGCAACGGATTTTGATGCGGTTTTTTTAATAGATAGAGTGATTCAAGAGGATGGTTTATATGTATAATAACATCCATTAAATAGTGGAGAAATATTGCAACCGTGCGAAGCCGGGGAGGGTCGCTAGTATTATCATAAATGCGAAAGTTTGTGAGGAAGGATGTATGTTTGTTCCTCTTTCACGAAAAACTACTGAACGGATATAGATGAAACTTTACAGTAACATTGATTATACATCAAAATAACACATAGACTACAATTTATAATGATTTTGTGTAATTTGGTCTTAATATAACGATACATATCAAGTAAGTCGGAAAAAATATCTCGGAAAACTCCTTCACGCGGGCGAAGCCGCGAGCAAAACCTACTCGTCTATAAAAAAGAAATAAACGATGTAGCAATAGGCCTTCCATCACAACAGCTCCAACCGATAATGTGTGAAAACCGTAAGTGGGCATACATTACGATTATTGCCAGAATAGTTGCGTGGCGTGACCTTTTGATGTGGGTGTTGGTGTATAATTTATCAAATATGTGGGTGCGTTTGTCACCAACGTTTGCAGGTGCATCGAGAATGTTCGGAATCGGTGAACTAGTTATGTTTTCAAAACTTTTTTGAAATCTAAGACCTAGGAGATTGTTATGCATTACTAAATTCATTTTACGTCATGTAGATACCCGTGTCACTTATTAACTATGTAAAATAACTTTTAAATATTACTAGCTTTTTCCCGGCTCCACCCGCGTGAACAGGTTTTTCTTGGATTAAAGTCCCGCTTTATTATTTTACGGGATAAAATAGAGTCTATATTTTAAGTTAAACGTCTACCAAAACATTAGTCAAATTTTTTTGAAATTAGTTAAACATAGCATCATACTATTAATTTTACTTCTTCATAGAAAACTGTACTACTCTACGGTACTAGCCTAATATATTTTGTATTTTTGTACAGTCAGCCACCAAAGTAGCTACACAAATGAAATATTTCAGAATTTCTATACATTAAATTCAAACAAAATATTCGTTGTTATTTATCTAAAATACAGCAAACCTTGTAAAATTATTATTAGTAAACAAAATTGCTGATACGGCCACATAAGTTACAGGCCTATTGAGATTTTGTATTTGTACAGCATCGTCGAAGGAGTAAATATCCTAAAAGGGAAGCTAAGGATGAACTTTCTGAAAAGAAACCCGACACAACTTATAGGTACTTATACGCATAAATGCAGTCTGGAAACCTTTCTTATGATAATTATATATTACATAAACTGCAAAAGGGAAGCCGGCAGGAATCCAGATATTGGACCCTTCGTCATTGCCGAAGAGCTGTTTGGATGTTTGTTACAAAAACTGCAAAAGGGAAGCCGGTAGGAATCGGGTTATAGGGACCTTTCGCCATTGTATACTATAGAGCTGCTTGGATGTTTGTTAAAGTATTTAAATATATGTGGGGTAGGGGGTCTAAATAGTGAATACGTCAGCAATTGTTATTTAATTATTTGAATAATAAGCCGGCAGAAATCGGGTTATATAGTCCTTTAGCCATTGTTGCACAGCTGTTTATGTAGCTGACTGTACATAATAGTATTCTATTACCTACATAATAATGGAGACAACTATTTCCCACAATGATATCGCACTTTCTACGTCGTGATCGTTATTTTTAAATCGGCTTCAATCTACGAACGTGATGAGATCGATGGCTTCATAGTTTCCGATTTCACTTTTAAAAAATTGATTGATATCTTTGTCCTCACACGGGATGTGTATATGTAACCTCTTAATCTAGATTTGGGAAACCCTGTTCGTGTATTATGAAATATATCACGCCTTTGCCATTTAGGTAGGTAGAGGTTATCAAGTATTTTGTAAGCCGTGTCTTGTATACAATTGGCGAGATTATTGCCATTTCACTTGTTTACTATTACAAGGTTTTAGGTTATTTTTGATATGCAAATTGAATTATATATATCACATGATTCTAAGTAATTTTTAGTGAAAATTTGTAATATTTCCGAAAGATAAATAAAAGTGGAATCATGGATATTATAGTCTAATATTTACCAATATTAGAATTATATTTTTTCCAAAATAATTAATAATTAATATAGGACTTTGTAATAGTGAGTCAGCAATTTATCGGGCATAATTACTGACTCCGGGATAATATTGGACAGAAAAGCTAATATATCTACTTATAAGTATAGATCTATTAGCTGTTTCATAATATTTAGTAAACATATTATAAAGACATCTAATATACAGCTATTAATATCGGCTTCACAAAAGAATTTTTAAAGCCAATAAAAATCATAGTTTTATTGCACAGCATTTACAATAATCAAATAATATCGTTTCACAATACATTAAAATAGCATTGTCTAACATAAAAATTAATATATATTACCTGTCATTCTGTCAGTGTAGATACATCTAAGGTTACAATATGCATCCAAACATTATAATTCATTCAGCGTGTACCAATAAAATAAATTCAATTACTTAATGCATTATTTGCGTTGTAATTTCGGATTACAGCCGAGATTATGTTCAAGTAATAATAAATCACAATTTATGATTATATTTTTATTACATGACATGTCAAGGTAGGCTTCGTATTTTCGATGTTTTTTTGGCTTGATTTATTGTTGCTTAATTTTTAAGGTAATATCATTATACTCCTTTATGTTACTTTTATTGACTCTATTGGAGTGGAACTGTTGTGTCTGAGATTCGAATTCCGGATCGGGATAAATCATGTTGTGTGATTATGGTCAGTATTATTTCGAATTGCCCAATAAATGTTTATCGGCTTTATATCATATTATATTACAATTTGCGACTCTGCTTACCCTTTCGGGTATAAAAGGCGTGTATATGTAATAATTCAATATTATGGTGCCTTTGTTGTTTTGATTATGTGAATCGTGTAGTTCTCGTGGGATTGTTTTCGATGTTGCGCATTTGATTGATTTCTAGTATTCCGAGCATGCTTATTTACCGTTTGATTTGTTTGTCCTAAATTATGTTTGATATTACGATAGTTGATGGGAAATCATTTCATCGTAAGACTTACGTCTAGTTTTTAACAAATGCCAGTTGTTGTACTATTTTGAAAATACAAGTAAACTGATCAAACATATGCTTTCTAATATATTGTAGATTTAAATTCTTTTAGTTATTTTGTTAGACCCTTACCACTTGAATTGTATATACCACTATTATTGCGTTATTTTTTATTGATTTACGATATCAATAAAACTGCTCATTTAGCAATCTTAATAATAACAGATAAACTAAATTTAAAATTTAATATCAACAAAAAAACTATCTTAAATAAATGTCCTTTAAATTTATAAGGGTAATACTAAAATAATATTATAAATGATCTTATAACTTTGTTTCATTTATTTTGTATTTAGTTGTTAATTCATTTTCAAACGACTTCAAATACAAATTTAGAAAAAAAATATCAATAAGTCCACCCACATGGCAACGTAATTACTATGTTAGGTAAATAAAGTGCATAATGCCTTAGACAATCAATAATATATTGATCTTTTAATATACTCGCCCACGCTTGCACATTAACTTTTATATTACTTTAATACAAAACAATATTAACATAAGTTCATGCCTGTATCTCAAAGGGGAAGACAGAAGTGCTGGCGAATGTACTCACTTTTACACCTAGAGCCATAAAGAATTCTATTTATTTGCTATTGAATGATAAGACGAACTAGCTGGTTGAATAAGAAGACGAGATAGTGTGATGGTAAGCTACAGGATAATGTGGTATCTCCTAAACTGATTCTCGCAATTGAGAGACCGATAATCGAAATTCACCTTACCAGTGTTGTGCAACGTGTGGTGCCTCGGTAGTATAGTTATAAAGCATACACGGGACGAATACGACTACCGTGCTGAGGTCCTGGTTTCGAATCCCATTCGGGCAAAAATAATTTAGACTGGGTTTTTCCATCTTAAAAATTACTCAGTCGCAACGCGGAGTGAAGAAGTCAGTGATATGGTCAAGAAGTCACCCCCGTGTCTCGGGAAGCACGCAAGCTGTTGATCCTGCGTCTGATTTTTTTTCCGGTCATGTCGGATTGTCATCTCACAGGTCTTTTAAAGTGAAGGACTCTATAGGGCACTTGTATTGCACACACTTGTGCACTATATTTCTTGCGTACCGAGTTGATAGTCATTAAGATCGGCCGGCGTGGCCGGAAGACAGCTAGCAAAGATTAATTCATTTGTCATGCAATTCACGTGTATTCCTAACCTAACTTTAAGAAATTAATTAAATTATCCGAGCCCAGGAATACATTTATAAGCTAAATATAATATAAATAAAGCATCTATTAGCGTAACACCGAAGCTGAAAAAAACAATTTTATTTATAGTAAATTCATCATCTGTTCTATTATCAGACGTGGGTGTATAACATCCTGGCAATTTGAATACAAAATGCATTATGTGACTCATCGATCCAAATGTATATATAACGGTATATTGGTATTTTTATTAACATAATCATCAGTATCACTATCAATGCATTATACGGGTTTGTTTCTCTCCATTAATAGGTTACTAGTTTCAAATCCACGACCTTCATCTTAGCGGCTTCACTTCCAACTTGGCTATCGTCGCTTGCGTACATTGAATTATGCAATGCATTCGTCATGTTT
>NW_023594069.1:0-17048 GCF_014839805.1 Manduca sexta
GATCTTATAAATGTAAAAAATAATGATAACTTATTTGCTAATTACAAGCCTCCACCTATAAATAGTCAAATACAAACACAAACATGTTACAGAATACCAATATATATATATATATATATATATATATATATATATATATATATATATATATATATATATATATATATATATATATATATATATATATATATATATATATATATATATATATATATATATATATATATATATATATATATATATATATATATATGTGTGTGCGTACGCACACATACACATATACATACACATGTATATATTTATGTATATATATATGTGTATGCATACATATATATATACACATACACACGCACATACACACAAATATATTTATTCCGTCATCACAATATGAGTCCGGAACGGATTAGTAAACTCTAAACAAAAAAGGTTCGTGCCAGCGTTACTTTGGCTTTATTTGCTGTGGTGCAGAACAGGTCAATGTTAAGGTTCAGGCAGCTCATTAAAGCCTTTGCAACTTCTTGAAAGAAAAGCGTTCTGCCTATATTTACTAGTTGAAGGGATATGGAAAGTAAAGGTCTTTGCCTAAAGTTAAGCTGATTAGTGCGCAGGGAAATTTTCGATAATAGATCTGGGCAATCGATTGAGCCCCTGAGCTAGCTTCAATAGAAAACAGATATCACCTATCATACGTCTTTTCTCTAGGGGGAGAAAGTGGTACTTTTTACAGCGCTGGTGGTAATTCAGATTGTTTTGATGAGCTTTAAAATCTAAATATCTAAGAAAATTCTTCTGTACTTGCTCAATTCTATTGATATACGTATTATACTGGGTTCCAAGTTGCGATTCTAAGTGACTACGTACAAATGAACAGTAAAGGACTTTTATGGGCTTTAGGGACTGGAAACAGGCAGATGATCTAATTATGAAACCTAATGCTTTAGATGCTTTACTTATGATGTGGTCAATGTGCATATTAAACACTAACTTGTCATTGAAATTAAACTAATTTTCGGATTCTATCGCGGTGCTAGTATTTTATTTTCTCCGACGTTTCGAAGACTTTGCAGCCTTCATGGTCACGGGGGACTGAGGTGTTGTTCATCCGTAAAGTCAAAGTTACAATATCTACCTACAGTTTACAATTATACAACTTTTTAAAATTTTTTAAATTTTAGCTGTTGGTGGTCCGATCTACGCAGAATGAGCTCACAGTGTCTTGAAGTCTGGCAGCCGGTCTTTTGGGTTCCGATTTAATTAAATGTAGAACTGGATCCCAGGCTTGTGCAAGCTTCCAACCATCTTCCCTATTGAAATTAGGATGTTTTTTTTTAATCGCGAATCATCTTAAGCAGGAATAGGGGTTCTTTGTCAAGGATTTGTGGCTTGTCTAGTCGCAGATAATGATTGGCGCCTCCTCAGAGTGTTCAGCGACTGCAGACTTCGTCGAGCGTCGGTGTTTCACGTCAGCTATATGTTCTTTACGCGGGTCCCTATATTTCTTTTTGTTTGCCCGATATAAGAGGCCACAGTTGCAATCTATTTTGTATACTCCCGGTTCTTGTAGAGGTATGTGACACTTGACAGGTGGTAAAATTGACTAATCTTCTTAGGCGGCTTAAAATAAGTTTTTATGGAAGCACGCTTCAGGATGTAGCCAATCTTGTCGGTGACTCCTCTTACATATGGTAATACAACCGGAACACGTTCAACTGTGGCTGGTTTCACTCGGTTTCTGTGACGGCGGCGTGGAATTTGGAGCTTGTTGTCTCGCAGTACTTGCTTGACATGTTGCAGCTCAGCGGCCAGGTGTTTCTCGTCACAGATTCCTTGTGCTCTCTGAAACAAAGATTTGCCCACGGTAGCTAACTGTTTTGGGTGGTGATGGGCTCCCCTGTATCTCCGGTAGTCGCCGATATATTTATGGAGGACTTCGAGGAGACAGCCCTGAGTACAGCCCCGGTCACTCCAAGGTTTTATAAACGGTACGTAGACGATACTTTCACAATTTTACCATCTGATAAAGTAACTGCATTTTTAAATCACCTTAACTCCATCAACAATAAAATCCAATTTACTATGGAGTTAGAACACAATAAATCTCTTGCTTTCTTAGATGTTTTAATCATCCGTAATCCTAATCAGACCTTAAGTCATACTGTATATCGGAAACAGACCCATACTGATAAATATCTGAACGGTGAATCTCATCACCACCCAAAACAGTTAGCTACCGTGGGCAAATCTTTGTTTCAGGAGAGCATTATCAAGGAATCTGTGACGAGAAACACCTGGCCGCTGAGCTGCAACATGTCAAGCAAGTACTGCGAGACAACAAGCTCCAAATTCCACGCCGCCGTCACAGAAACCGAGTGAAACCAGCCACAGTTGAACGTGTTCCGGTTGTATTACCATATGTAAGAGGAGTCACCGACAAGATTGGCTACATCCTGAAGCGTGTCATAAAAACTTATTTTAAGCCGCCTAAGAAGATTAGTCAATTTTACCACCTGTCAAGTGTCACATACCTCTACAAGAACCGGGAGTATACAAAATAGATTGCAACTGTGGCCTCTTATATCGGGCAAACAAAAGAAATATAGGGACCCGCGTAAAAGAACATATAGCTGACGTGAAACACCGACGCTCGACGAAGTCTGCAGTCGCTGAACACTCTGAGGGAGGCGCCAATCATTATCTGCGACTAGACAAGCCACAAATCCTCGCCAAAGAACACCGATTCCTGCCTAGGATGATTCGCGAGGCTATTGAAATTAAAACATCCTAATTTCAATAGGGCAGATGGTTGGAAGCTTGCACAAGCCTGGGATCCAGTTCTACATTTAATTAAATCGGAACCCAAAAGACCGGCTGCCAGACTTCAAGACACTGAGCTCATTCTGCGTAGATCGCCACCACAAAAATTTAAAATTGTAAATTGTAAAATGTTGATATTGTAACTTTGACTTTACGGATGAACAACACCTCAGTCCCCCCCGTGACCATGAAGGCTGCAAAGTCTTCGAAACGTCGGGAGAAAATAAAATACTAGCACCGCGATAGAATCCGAAAATTAGTTTAATTTCAATGTCTAACATTCGCGTAAACATAAGAAATCATTACACTAACTTGTCGTCATGTAGTACTCCTAAATCTTTAATAATGGAGACTTTTTTAATAGAATTATTGTAAAAAGTGTAGTATGATCTTGTAATATTCTTCGACCTAGAAAAAGTTACATGAAAGCATTTTGAGACGTTTAATTGCAATTTATTGTGAGTACAATAATCAGAAAATCTCTCAAGATCTTCCTGAAGTTCATCAGTATCGCGAGTATTATTAACCGCCTTAAAACCTTCATGTCATCAGCATAAAGTAAAATATTTGAATTTCGAAAACATAAACTAACATCAGATATAAATATAGTAAATAATAATGGGCCCAGTATTGATGCCCTGCGGGACGCCTGATGGTATAAATGGCAATATCCCATGAATTTGAATATACGGAACCATTCCCACCATATTTTACGGCGCTCATTTCCGTTCCATGATAGATAAATAAAGTAAGCCAAACGCTGCAACAATATTTGGAATCACTAACTGACACACATATCTGTCGCCCTTGGCATTGAATCCAGTACTATTATAATTCAGAACCCTTGCATGGTCTATTAGACTACATATAGTATGGAAGACACTACAAATTCATAACCAAAAAAGGCAAATTTTAATAACTTATTTCAATAATGAAGACCTGACAATGAACATCAACCCAATTGCAATATATGGAAGCAATGTTAAAATATCCAAGGAACGTCATGGAGGTTTACTAAAGACGCTTAATGATTAATAGCTTGCCTACATTACACCACTATTACAGCTGTAATTTATTGTTCTGATGGGACATGAGTCACGGCGGTCGGACGCGTCGCGTATACCCCAGTAATATGTCACTACCGCTTTAGTTTACCACCGCTAGTAATATTTGATAGGATTTTGTCATAGGCTTAACATTTCTACACTGCTAACTACTTTAATCTTATTTTTTAAAGGTAACTTACCAAACATATTTTGTTTATCACTTCATCCCTATCTGCAATACATTATTCAACCAATTTCTAGATTAAATAGATTATTTTACTCTTTAGCTACAAATGTTGTACCACATCAATTTTAGATTTTAAAGAATTTATTATTTAAATTCCAGTTTCCTACACTATTAACCATCAAATCAATCCTAAAACAACAGTAAACATATGAACACGGGGGATCTCAAGAAGTGAATCTCATTACGTGGAATTGAAATACCTACCAACTTGTCTGGACTCGTTTATCTCATATCAAACCGAAACTCGAGTCACCGTACCAAATTATTGCGTATTATCACTATGTTTACGTTTTCCTTCGATAGTAAATGTAAAAGCCGATGTGAAGTAAAGAATCTGTATTCAGAAGTGGGAAATATTTAACGTATTGCTCAGTTTTAATGAAGATTGTCAAAATAAGTTTAACATCTTGCTCAGCCCCTTTCCTTGCCATTTTGCTCTTCTAATTATGTTTAGTTATTCAATAGTTCTTGATTATCTACTCTTATATGTGATACGAAGTTACCCAAACACCGCCATCACACAATCATCACAATACTAACTTATTACAAGTTTATCATTTCCTGAGGGGATAGACATACTACTATGCTTAGTGGTTGGGGCATAAAAAGCAACCCCATCGCCTAGTAAACGGATTTCGCAAGCACAGTACACACCAGCTTCTGTGGTAACATGTCGCGAAACATAATATTAATGTCTTCCGCCAATTGTGAACACGATGCCATATAGAAACGTATCTCATTTGAGTGCCGATGTTTTTACTTGCAATGATATAGTATAATGCAATAAAATTCTATCTTCTTTGTCTATCGGAAACATATTGGACTCCAAAACGAAATGAGTTTTTAGATTTTCAAACGTGATTTTCTCCATTTTAAATTCTCCAAAGAACTCAATAAAATACACGTTAAAAAGCTTACAAGTGTAGGATAAAATTGCTAGTACGAAAAATAAATAATACAAGAACTTGTTAGAAGCCGATAAAACAACTAATGAGTTTACAAACAATTTACTAAATTGATAAACCGTAGATCAGGTTCAATAGCCCAACCCAACAGTAGACTGCCGGCAAGATAAAGAAAATACCCGTCCAAGTAACGAAGACTTTTCAACTCCCATAGAAAATACCGCTTAAGCGTATTGCAATGAATTACTACATTTGTGACTATCTGTAACTTGAAACAAAACAATACGACTGTATAAAGAATAGACGTAAAAATTTTAATCCTCTATTGTTTATATAAAAGGATTCAAAGCACGGCAAATAGAATGGAGGAAGCAACTATAACACGGCGACCTACAATAAGACAAATGACCCGATAACGGATGCACCGCTCAGACCTAATTAGCTCAAAGGCCGTAATCTCGAAATGTTGCCGCGACGTCAAAGGGCTTCACTTCACGCTCCCCATTACGAGTTGGAACTGATATTAAAAAATTATACTGCTACGACAAATCATGACGAATACTTTGTAAGCCTTATACAGGAAATGTAATCGTAATTTATCCCCTAATAATTTAATTAATTTATAGGTCCTAAATTTATTAAATACGAAGCTAGACTTTTTTACGATTTTTGTACCTGGTACCCTTTAAGTGGGGAAAAAAATGAGTCTATGCAGGTGTAATAGAATGTCATATTGCGGTGTACTAATGACGCTGCGGTGGATGTGACGTGAGATCATATCCGTAGCGAGACATCCGCCCGCTACCTCGCAGTTTCTGATGCCGATAGATCGCTTTGAGCATTTAAGGCAGTTTTATAGGAAGATAGTGCGGGCAATCTCGCTTAACATTCTGTATTTCTTTTAAAACCTGTCCTTATACTGCTCCAGTTGGTCAACCATCATATTTTTCATGAATATCACAGAAACAATTTTGCTTAGTTGATCAGTCAACCTAAGATTACTAAATAGAAAACTATACAAATGATTATAGAAAACCCATAATGCTCAACCTGCATATGCAACTCCAGACCTCCCAGTCTATATTCCATTATTTCACTCCATAAAGCTAAAAAACAAAATTAAAAAGGAAACTCGAGTATGCAAAACACCTGTTGTTGTGTTCACTTATTATGCACATACATTAAAAATATTATAATAATAATATAATAATATCAGCCCTGTATTATATACTTGCTCACTGCTGAGCGGGCCTCCACTACTACTGAGAGGGAATAGGCCTTAGTCTACCACGCTGGCCTAGTGCAAATTGGTAGACTTCACACACCTTCGAAATTCCTATAGAGAACTTCTCAGATGTGCAGGTTTCCTCACGATATTTTCCTTCACGGTTAAAAGCGAATGATCTATTCACAAAGAATACATACATGATTTTTTAGAAAAGTCAGTGGTGTGTGCCCCTGGGATTTGAACCTGCGGACATTCGTCATGGTAGTCTGTTCCATACCCAACTAGGCTATCGCCACTTTAAAAATATTATGTGTAGTGAAAAACAATATAAAATAAACTTCCAATGGTAATCGGGAGCAATGTCAACATAACGTAATTTAGCATAACATAATTAAATTATAGTTATAACACAGGATGAGAGTTGTTTAGATCATTGATATATCACAATGGAATGTTGCTTTATTGCTTAACCTTCTACACAATTCATAATTTTTATACAAATCTCATACATTACGTACTTATGTTTGTTATATATAATAAGAATTCATGACATAAACTGGCAAAACCTCAAGAGAATAAAATATAAATGTTATTTCCTCAACTAATAATTGTCAATACAAGCTCCAAATGGCATTGTAATATTTTCTCTCAATATTTGTCTATTCAATATTAATCCATAGTTTATACCTTGCTCCTGATATGGCAACATTCTTTTCCTTGATCACATCATGTAATATGCTTAACGAAAAGTAATGCACTGGATGTACCTCTACCTTACCCTTTGGCACTAAAGTGGTGATGAGTGTTTTTGTTGTCTCCCAATATTTATGATTCACATAGTACAGCAAGAATAATTTTTATCCATACCAGGTTTAGTTTTAATCATTAGAAATTACATAAATCACATTAAAAAAAACATTAACTATAGGTCCATTTATTTATTTATCTGGAGTCTTAGTCCACCACACTGGCCTAGTGCAGGTTGGCGAACTTCTCATACTTTTGAAATTCCTATTTGGGATTCTTAAATATGTAGGTTTCTTCACAATGTTCTCCTTAACCATTAGTGTGACTATTATTGGTAAGCAATAAACACATCATTTTAGAGAGTTAGAGGGGTTTGCCTTGGATTTAGAACCTGTAGACCTTCTATCTCAGTAGTCCATCCCATTGCCAAATAGGCTAACATGCAATATGAATATAACCAAAGTTCTTAAAAATAACCCATCATAACAATATGCTATTAAACACAATTGCTACTAAACAACCCATAATTTGTCTATAAAATAATATCTGGCTCAAAATATTAAAAATAAAACTGTATTAATTAAAAAAAAAAGCATTCTTTTTACAGAGATGAATATGAATACTAAATATTTTAACTTTTTAGAATATTTTTTCCAAATAATTGCCTATTGCACTCACTACCTTAATACAAATAAAAAAAAATTAAGTAGGTTGACAATTATTTAGATTAATTTCTTTTACTTCCTGAATATGCTAGCTTTAAAATAATGTACACCTTGTTATAACTAAAATATTGTTTTATGTAGAAAAACATTTAATCCAATGTTGAAGAGCTTTGATTCAATAGAAAATAAAACATTTTCTCAAATTCATGATTAGCAAGCTGGGAATACATCTTTTAATTCATCTTTGTAATAAAAACCATTTAAAGTTTTCAACTATGAATGTGATAACCCCATGAGATGCATTCAATGATCTTATTGTAACTCTATGCAACTTAGCAAACAAAAACATTCTAAAGACATTATTTAGCACTCAATTTAAAATACTCATTATATGGATAAACAGTTAAATACATTTTTATGCCAATTTCTAGATTTATTGAAGTCGAAAAACCATTGAACTGTGAAATGCGACTATTAATAAAAGCGGGCAAGACTCGACGACCTTAACGAGGTAAAAGCGCTCAATCGAATGCAATCGATGTGAAATAGCCCATTTGAGCGTAAATGTCGAAACGTAAATTGATGTATGGTTGCACGAAAATAACAAATATGGACCACTGGCACGATATTTTAAATTGTAATTTAACACGTTAAAAATAATTTAGAAAAAGCGATGTCGACGTTACGGGACGAAAACCGATAATATCCCTTAGCAGTGGCAAATTGCATCCCCTCCCTAAAATAAGATGTACAGAGAATCATGATATTCTCGAAAACACTGCAATATTTACATGTGCTGACACCTCAATTAATTTATTTTATTAGCGACGAAGAACACTTACCCCATGGTTTCTTTTCCTGCTGTCATTTAAACACGATAATTAATGAAAATATTTTACTTCATAATTCTAAAATTCTCCACTCGCAAAACGCAAACTGTCACAGAGGCGGTCGGACCATAAACTAAAATTTCTATCCGCCTGTGCTGCCAGAAATGATCTGTCTAATTAAAAATAATATTAGTTGTCTCTGATTCTACAAATTATTGTCAAAAATGATTCCTTGAGAACTAGATAGATGATTAAGCACCCTTTTATTGGTAAAATAAAACCATAAATATTTTAGACTAGGTAAATATTTTATACGGTATAATATTATAGTTATTGTACTACAGCGTACAAACTTACTACGCCATCTTGTTTAGAACAATAACAATCTGTACGCTGTCGACAATACGTAGAGTTTTATTTAAAGAGCTCTAGATGGCTCTAACATTTATTTAATTTCAATCGAAATTATTTAAAAACTAAAATGTGTTTATTAGCGATAATAATTGAAGATTCCATAAAATGATACAACCAAGTTTTATAAAGGAATCTAATAATATACTTATCTAATGCTAGATTTGTAATAACTGGCAAACACAGAGGTACCTACATCTCGCCGATTACCATTTTTATTTTGATGATAAGCATGATGGAAGTTGCACTGACATATAACAAGAAGCAGACCCACAGGTAAGTTTACTATCTGGTACATTATATTAATTATTTAAAATACTATTTAAGTAATCTATTTGTGATCTCGAATGTAGGTAGGTAAGCCACTGTAGACAGCGCCGCTACAGTTAGTACCGCTTCGTCTATGTATTTTTGCTAAGCATGAGTTTGCAAGCACAATTGTAAACCGGTTCCGCGAATACTCATAATGAAAATATACCTATACCTACATAGACATTAAGTACTAGGTAGGTAATAACGATTACCATCAGTTACCTTATCTACGAATTAAGCCCTATCATAAAGAAGGTAGCAGGCAAAACAATTTAAAAGACATAAAATTCATCAAATCTGTAAATGAAGTAATTGAAGAAGAACCGATGATTCAATCCCTATACAAACAAGAACATCAGTAGCGTTCAATAGGATCGTAACTTTTATTCGCAATAAGGTAGCGAACGGATTGCGGTTTGCAATCCAGTATCAGTTTTCACCAGTATCTCACACAGATTCCACCGCACGACGTTTGAGTTACAAACGACGTTTCCTGACTGTTATGTTTTGAAACAACTCAACGGTGAAAATGGTGAGTGACTGTTACAATATCAATACCAACTTGCATAAAACATGCAGAATGTAGCTAAGCTAATTGGTGAGAGAGTAACTGATACCTATGTATATTATAATTTGTCGTAATATGAATAATCAGTATCTAATAAAGGTCCTACGTAATATTAAAGTAACGTTGTATATCGAAGATACCGATTGCGGGTACCGATTACTTAGCTTGATTTCTTCGTCGTTATAGTACATGCCATTATGGATCCTTGCTTACAGGAGATGTAGTTTGTGTGCGGATTCGTCGCTAGACTCATAACATGGTAAAAATCTTTGTCAGCTGGCGATAAAACGCATGCCGACATGATTCTGGCAATTATCGACGGACTCCAGGGCTCTCATAAAATAAAATTACATATAATTGCATATATAATTTAATAATAATATCAAACAATTTTATTAGAACATTTTCTAATACATTTTTCTGAATAGAATCTAAGAGAAGCAGAGACTATATTAAAAAGAATATTTTTGACAACATAATCATTTTGGTAGACATTGAATTTTGTATAACGATATCAATATACATTATTTTGTTTAACATTTATTTTTATGAGTTTAAAGTTTTCTTTACAATAATGTCCTGCTTGAAAGAAGAGCGTAAGCCCCTGGTGCCTTTAAAACATTAGATATCATATTTAGACGCCGTTACGTGCCAATCACTCAATTTTATTTTACGAATCGCAAGCACGCATTAGAGAATGTTGAGAAAAAGCCAAAAGTCTTACGCCCCTTTCGAGTGCCAAAGTCTGAGAAGCTCCTGTCATACCTCAAGTACAGTGATAGGATGGAAAAGGTGCGGGCCAGGAACCGATTGAATCAGCCACTATATCTTAAAGATAGTTTGAAGATCGCGGCCTCTAGAAATATAGCGAAGCGTCTCTTCATAGATGAGGTACCAAATGACGTCGGAGCAGTTGTAGACATACATTCAGAATTTTACAAAGTGATCGAAGGCAGACCTATACGATGGTTCGACGATATCCACGTCTATCTCGAAAACCTTAGGAATTACGCTATGATTCGAGAACAAATTGGATTTCGGATAGATTTAGTCTTCAATTTAGATCAAAATATGGTCGACGAAGTTGGGAAACATGATCGTATCGTAGAAGAATTCCGACAACATGTTAAAAACTTTCAAAAGTTTTTAACAGAAGATTATAAGAAAGCATCTGGCAGAGTAGCTAGGGCAGAACAACTGCACGCTGAACTTGTTGCGAAAAACGCGGAATTTGTGGTACACGTTTCTAATTTAACCATTGTAAATAACTTGTTGTTCAAACTTGATGCTATTCGCAATGTATTAAAAATTTATCGAAGCTTTTTGATATTCGTTGCCCCGCTCTCTTGGAGACAACAACATGATGAAAATTTGAAGGGAAAAGTGCAATCTATACAATTCGAATCAGGAGTGTTTAAAACAGACAACGACTTGATAGAATCTCTCGATATAGATAATATGGTTGAATTTGCTAAGATTGAGTTCAAAAACCCACTGCCGGTGACAATGTATTTTAAAACACCTGAGGAACTAATGTATTTATTCCGAGGCATGGAGTTACAAAGCAGAGAATATTTGATGCATCTTTCAAAAATTGATGCTCCTTTTAGATTGTTAAGGGAACGTATTAAACAGCTAAAATTGGGAACGAAACAGGAATTGGATTATTTTCAATACTATATCGATAGTATAAACGATGAGATTGCTAGAGAGAATAGCAATGCTAATAATTTACAAGAAAAGTTTTTCAGAATATTAAATAAAACATTTTTCGATAGTGTAGCGAGTCCTGCAACACTAAAACTTAAAATTTGTGTTGAATATGTGTACGAACACGTATTTGGTAAATGCGAAGAAGGTCACCAATGTATTCTAGATCCTATGAAAATTTTAGAAGTCACGTACGAAGATTACAATCTCCGACTTGATTCACTGGATTTTAAAATAGTAAATCAGGCACGCAACGATTTTTTTTCTCAAGATTTGAAAATGATGAATAATGCTGTCATAGCCCAAAGAGAACTTAAAGCGTTTAGTGTAATGACCAAAGCCATGAATAGGGCCTTTTTACCACAAAAAAAATACACTCGTCCGGTGTTAGCGAAGTTCATGGATAAGAAAACCCAAATTGCATTCGCAAAGGCAGAGCGCAAAAAGGCACAAATAGGGGTTGGAGAACCTATCAAACCCAAAAAATATAAGATAACCGAAGAAGAAAAGGAAGGGTTGTTACTTTTCACTGACTGGTGTGAAGGAATGGACCCAGCGCCGTACTTGTTAGAATATAACAGATTTGTCAAACCAGCATTTGAAATACCGTCTCGTAAATCCGAAATACCTTGAATTACATTGTATAGGAATATTTTTGACGGTTCTTTATAAAGTTTAGATAATTTCAATTTTAAAAGTTTTCTATGTATGTTTTGTTATAAATAAATTTATAATACTTAGTACAGATAGTAGTTTTTATATATGTATACGTTTTAGACTTGACGCTATATTTACTGAGTAGTCTATGTACCAAAATAATAATATTGTTTTGGCAAATAATATGCTTTAATATTTTTTACCTAAATAAGCCTATTGAAGCATATCCTGTATATTACTAAGTAGCTTTTACTGCCAGCTTCGCCCGCGTGAAAAAGTTTTCCGATCTCCGTCTCTAACTTCTCTATAGCAAATAAAATCGAAATCCGATGGGTAGTTTTTGAGTTTCCGCATTCAGACAGATACGACGGGAGAGTTTGTCTTATCTTTTTGTTTTTTTCATTTTAAGAGCAACAATTCCGTCATACATAATTGTTGCGTTATTTTTAACTCACTTACGCAGCACACGCAACGGAAGCTCTCCAAAGGGATAAATTTTGCCCGTCCACAACATTTTTTCGTTGATGCTCCGCTCCTATTGGTCATAACGTAATGTTATATAGGCTTCCACGATTAATTAGCTATCCAACACTAAAATATTTTTTTAATTCAAACCAGTAGTTCCTGGGATTAGCGCGTTCGAACCAACGAACTCTTTAGTTTCATATAATAGTATCTAGATTAGATATTATAGTTGGAATTCCGCATCGCGAAATGGAAGAGGGTGTAATTAACCGATCAGGGGCCGTAGCTCAAATGCCTTTCTAGAATCATTAACTCTGATACAAACAAAACTTGTACGGAATTATATTTTTTTTGTTTTCAATTAGAGTTAACGATTGTAGAAAACGTATTAGCTATGACAGATTTTTTCATGCTGTGTGCATGTTTAGTTTGAGTTCCGGAATATTTTCCGATAAAAAGACAATTTTTTTTGAAAAGCCTTCTATTTGCCAACCAAAATCCCATCAAATTCAGCCAAGCCGTTTTATAATTCTAAATAAACATACGGGAAAAATTAAACCATTTGTAAGTAAATATTAATTTTACGACCACATCGTGTTAGGAAAAGGTTTCTATTTCGAGATCATATTTTGTTAAACGTAAGTACTAACTATTTGTAGTTCCTAGCTGTTTGTTCTAGTAGCACAACTTATTACAGCCATTTGCATTATAAGTTATCTTCTAAAGCAGTTTGTATTCGCGCTGCGTAGCCGAGCTAAACGGAACCGTTTCCGATAGCATCAGCTGCGAGCAATCTGTTGCTGCGCAGGCGCACCAGTGAAAGTCTTGTTCACTTGTTATGTAAAAAAATAAAACATACCGATTGTAGTAAATGTAACTTATGTTAAGGCGAAGTGTGTGTTCATATTTTTTTATTACTATTGTTTTTAATTTTTAAATATTTGATGCCGCGATATTCTATGGTAATGTCAAAGTTAAGACTATGCAGCCTTCATAGTTACGGGTGGGGACTGAGGTGTCGCCTAAAAAGAAAGCCTGCGAATTAAATCTGAAACATAGTTTTATTTCAAATATAAATTTGTTTATTTAAGAACACTATTGACCAATACGGCTTTATACGTTTTATTTAAATTAACAGTTTACACGGAATTTATAGCTCAAAGTTTGTTGTTACTACGATTATTCATCCAATATGCGCATTATTGCATTTAAGTAATTATTATAACAATATAATATACTTATGTAGGTACAAACCATTTTGGATTAAAAAATTGTATTTCAAAGTGATTAAATCGTAGATATTGCGCTTGTAGAAACAGACGAGATACAATAAAACTAAAGAGTTAGTGAAAATGCTATATTAAGTATTTAGATCCTTCAATGCATTCTGTTATCTTTACTTTGTATATTTTACCTTTCGTATGCAATAATCCGCTTGAGTATGTCTATTTTGACCACCAAGCAGCAGTTACGTCACATGCCTGATATTCTACCCACTAGCATTAATCTAAGCTAAGTGTAGTGCTTTGTAATTCAAGCTTGCTTATCTACTGTTTGCAGAGAGAAAATGTGTTTAATATGAGGGAAGCGACTTGCTTATATGAATTAAAGAAAACGAATTCCAGAGATTGGCAAAAACCTTGATTGTCAGACGGCATTCTCCATAGTAATAAAGCATAAGGTCATCGCTGCATCTTCTTTGCCCTCGCTGTATTTATTTGACAGTAAAATTAAAATACACTTCATCAATCATTACCCGCAATGCGATACGGCGCGCTACGGTAAAGTTTTTGCTTATTAGTTTATTAAAGTAAACTTCTAAGAATATGCATTAACTAATAAGATAATATATTATAATGAATAGGTACTTTGAAAACAACTTGTGATAAACGCAAAATTTTTGTTGATGTACGTAACACAACATGACCAAAATGCTTGACATATAAATGATCATAATATTCGGTCGATAGGTGGACAGACGACTTGATAGAGGTCTCAGGAACACGATGGATGCAGGCCGCTTTTGACAGGTTTTGCTGGAAATATTTAGGGGAGGCCTATGTTCAGTAGTAGACTTTATGTAGCTGATAATGATGATGATGGTGAATCGTCAATATCAATAAACTATTCCAATCCCTGACGATCAATGGTAAGATTAAAAGAATCAAAACAAGTTATCTGTAAGTATCTACATAGATATAATAAAATTATAACAAGCCGACTGTATATTGAAAAAACTATTATAAGAGTTTTAGAGCAACCGAAGCAAAATCAACATTTTTTAGAATTGAATCTGTCTATCTGTTTGTACACGCATCACGCAAAATTTACTGCGTGGAAATTAATGCAGTTTTCACTGATGTATTGCTAGAGATGTAACTGAAAATATAAGCTCCTCTTTATCCCGGGAAATATAAAGTGAGACTGTTGCCACGAAAAACTTTTTCACGCAGACAAAACAGCGAGCAAAACTAGTATCAAATATACTTTATTATTAATTTATTTTTGGCTCAAAAACGATTAAACTTTTAAATAAGTTCTCTCACAAGTGTCTCTTGAGAAGGTACTTCTCAGGAACGTTCAAAAGGAAATACGGCCTTAATAAAGTTTATTTTTAAATAAAGATCGGCTTGTATGACAAATAAATGTAGTTCCGTAAAAAAGTGCAACGTACTGTGACATAATACACATAAAGTAATATCGATCTTACCTACATACGAATTTGGATATGTTCGACTACCGGTAACATTTTACTATTACTCGTAGTGAGTGGCGGATATTTTACTTATTTGCACTGCTTTTGTTGCGTATGCGCAACGCAACGTGCTTAACTTTCAACGATAGTTCCTTCCAATTGTAAGTTTAAAAGTTGCAGAGTTGTTTTTTATATAAGGTAATTGTTATACGGCGATCGCCTAGTTGGGTGTGGAACGGACTGCCAAGACGAATGTCCGCAGGTTCAAATCTCAAGGGCACACACCTCTGACGTTTCTAAAAAATCATGTGTGTATATCATGTGTGTATCGTGAGGAAACCTGCACATCTGAGAAGTTCTCTATAGGAATTTCGAAGGTGTGTGAAGTCTACCAATCCGCACTAGGCCAGCGTGGTGGACTAAGGCCTAATCCCTTCAGTAGTAGAGGAGGCCCGTGCTCAGCAGTGGGCAAGTATATAATACAGGGCTGATATTATTATTATTAACTAGCTTCCGCTCGCAGCTTCGCCCGCGTGGATTTCGGACTTCAAAAATGGAGGAGGTGCTCAATTTGTCGGGATGTTTTTTAATGTATGGTGGTATGCAGGTGGTCCGATTGTCCGGTCAGGGTCTGATGATGGGATCCTGGTGAAATCGAAGGAAGCTTATAGCATGATTCAGTATTCACGCGTGATGGCTTATTATTAGCGTACCTATTTCATGTATAACTTTGGTGTTTCTATACCGATTTCTATGATTCTTTTATGGAATATTTAATAATGTTAACTATTTAAATTAGGGATGACTGAGAGTGTTATAAACGTAAGAGTAGACAAATATAATGAGAAAGTTTCGAACTGCTAAGCTATCGGGAGTTACACGTGTTATTCTGAGTAAACCATAAAGATAGACATATGCTGTCGTGGATATTTTTACATAATTTTAAGGAGAACAATTCCGTCATACATGATTTCTGCGTAGCTTTAACCATTAAGGGTGCACACGCGACGGAAGCTTAAAAAATGGAGTAACTTCTCCCGTTTTCCCAACATTTCCCTTCACTGCTCTGCTCCTATTAATTGTAACGTGATGAAAAGTATACTATAACCAGCACAGGAGTATGACAAATAATTGTACCAAGTTTCGTTAAAATCCGTCGAGTAGTTTTTGTTTCTATTACGGTTATACAGACAGACAGACAGACAGACAAAATTTTACTAATTGCATTTTTGCCATCATTATCGATAGTTATTTTGTAAATATATTTCATGTACAGAATTGACCTCTACAGATTTATTATAAGTATAGAAGATAGATTAATTTTATACGACCATTTGATGAGATCAAGGGAACTTTATTCTGCTTTACTTTTAAAATCTGAAGCCAAAATTTATATAATTCATTAGTTACCAAAATATTTGGGAGAAATTTAAATCATTAAGGTGTTTCACCGTCCTGGGTTGCCTTGAGACATCGAATATTATGGTTCTTAATCATTTAACTGACGCCTATATACTTAACTGTGACAAAAATATAGTAGTTCTTGCGCATTGACAAATAGACTTGTATGTACTACTTTAGTAAATAATTAGATTAGTATACTGACTGAGACTGCCTCGGTCGCATAGTTGTACTGCATGCGCGGAACGGCTGCGCTATGTGGTCCTGGGTTCGAAAGTCGAGCAGCAATGGTTAGGTTTTGCTGCTCAGTATCAGCCCGAGTCTAGAATTTGTACCCGATATGACAA
>NW_023594070.1:0-17047 GCF_014839805.1 Manduca sexta
TTGAAACAAAAATTGGACATTTCAGTAGTTTGTTTATGTCATTGTTTTATATTATGAACAGGTGTGGAAAATGGTTAGCTTTTGCAAAGATTAGTTATGAATACAAATTGAAATGTCATAGAACTGACAGAGAGACGAGATTAATATTTTTCGGTAAATTACCTGAATGCAATTTAAAAATGCAAACTAAAAATAATATTTAAATCAGCCAACGAGTTTTTTTTCCAAGCGAAATCATTTCTTTCCTGAAATCTTAATAATTATTTCCTTAAGTAATCGTATTTAAATTAAATCTTACATCAATAATTTATACCACTCTGTAGAAACTATTAAATTAAGCAATTTTTTCGTTCTCGGGGAAGGTTAATTACTTAAATCCTTAAAATTAAAATGTATAATTTAGAAATCAAAAATACATCCCACATTCATACATTTTAACAAAGAGGTCAACATTTTTAACACGCCCCTTAACAATAATGCCCGACCTTAATAAAAACACAATGTTACGGAAATAATGCGTTAGTTTTTTCCCATTTTGGCCGACCGTAAAGCGTAGCTAATAGCGTTTGTATGCATCACCATCCATCTCGCGGGCACCCGCGCAATCTTGTTTAGTAACCGTGTTTATTTCCACGTCTGTGTACAGGGTGACGTTTTTCCAATCGATGATTAAACAATACGATTTATCAGTAACGACTGAATCGTATTTGAAAATGTTAATGTATTATAATTGTTGTAGATTTATGTTCGCTCTCTTCATAATACTAATTGTAATGTTTTTCGTAACGTCTTTATGTTAGATTAATTATTTATTTTATTTTTTTTGGAAAAGGTGCGAGTACGGACGTATTTACAGCATTAATGTGTTATGTTGGATACTAATTGTCGATTTCACAATATATTAATAAATCGAAATGGTGTTTTATAATCTCTACCGGAAACATCAATTGGTAAATTTAAAATAGGAACATTTTTAAATGCTTTTAATCGTTATTAAACAAGCTATAAATTTTACGCACCTGTGTACAAGAATTTCGTGTTTATTTTTTCATCTTAAATATATTCAGACATATTTATCTATTACAAGTTCTGTTCTATGACAAATAGCTTCCTTATTATCTAAATTGCTCCAAATTACAATACTTCTGAGTATTCTACGAGAATATTCCCGAAATTTCCTCCATCCTGTACTAGTAGATGCGGAACAGAATCTCGATGCTCGAGGTTCGGTGACAAATGGTAACTGTGTGTTTTCACGTATTTTTAGCGGCGACAGCACGCCCCCGCCCGCACCACCCGCGCCCCGCCCCCGCCCCGCGCTACTAATTGGACACACAATACGTCTTCGCCTTTACAACGAATGACGCTGTTGTCCAAACTTCATTTAATTTTATAATTCGTGCAAGTCATGTTGTATTTTGTAGTTGGCAACGGTAATGAGAGATTTGTGAAATCATTGTGCCGATCTTTTATTGTCGATTTTCATTATAATCAGCCCCAACTGCCTTCGGAATATTTGAATCGATCGAGCAAACAAACTAATCTAAATAGATTGTTTCACATGCTTACCGATATCTGATTCCGATATTGGCAAATACCATATATGCCTGCCACTGGTCCTGACCGTCGGCTGCATACCATAACATCTGGCAATCGGAATAAAAAAGAAGCTTTTTTTTTTTTTTGTATTTAACTGCTATATTAAAATTCGTGCCTATTTCAAATCTCTGTATTTATAGTGTTATCCTAATATTTTTCATCTTTGGTCTAGTGCCCGTTAAATATGATATTTTATATTCAATATCCAAATGAACACAAAATAATTGTGTTAGTTTCGATTCATTATTACGCGAGATCGGATAAATCAAAATAATTGCTAGAAGCATTGAATTCGTCCTAGCCTGTAAAATGGGACGGCTATACATAAATACAGAACTTGCAGAACCCCTTGTGATAAAAGCATGAGACTATCAAAGTTACATATATGAAATGGCGATAGACCGGACTTTGGACTCCACCTGATATTCTCTCTCTTGCGTCGTATTCTTCAATAAGCATCGTGACCTACTGTATTACTTTGTCTTTAATGAGTTTTCTCCATCTGTTTCTGTCTCCGGCGGTGTAGAGGGCGCTGTAAACTGTAGTCAAGTGCAGTGCAGATCTGGTCAAAACAACGCATTGGTTTGTTCCATGAGGCCTTTTCCCATCTTCTTTGTCTGTCATGAGCACCACGAGATTGTCACCGTCTTTTCTTGCAACGTGACCGAAGTATTCTAAGATTCTGCGTAGACATTCGGATGACAGCCGTGAGGAGATTTTGAGTCGCCATCCTCCTGATAATAGAAAAATACTTAGTATAAAAAGTTTTTCATAACATCAAACCTATTTACACGTACATTAGTGAATTTATTCTTGTGCATTAGCGGTTGCGTAATTATTATAAATCGTCATACAACTGAAACTGAAATTAAACTGGATAATATTTATCACTTTAAACATTCCGATAAACTCGTTAATGGCGGACATTTTGTATGATATATGCGCTGTGGGCGTCGTGTCGGTTGTTTTGCGATTCGCCTAGACGATTATGTCTTTTTGTATTGGTGTGTTTGAAAATCGAACGGTGATCAAACGGATTTAGATGATTGAGGCATTTTGTATTGTAATATTAATTCAAAAATCGTATTGTAATCTACAACGATTTGTCTATTTGTATATTTGTGTTTTGCTTTGGTTAATTTAAAAATCGAACTCTATAACTACATGAATATGGTAGTCATTGTGTCTTTTTATATTGGTTTCGGTTAGTTCCAAATTCGAAGAATTACCTAAAAATAATTTAATATGATAATTTATACCATTTTTTCCCATTACGAAATTTTATAAAACTTATTTATTATTTCGCACAAATTCCTCTCAAAGACATAAAGACCGGAAAAGAGATGAGAGAAAACTTATAAAAAATAAATTGCCTCCTAATACCCATTAGATCAAATAGTTTTTTAAATGTAATTTACACCACCTGTGCGTTAGGCTATCGACTTATCAAATCAAAAGCGTCTTGCATCAAATTACTGGCGGGTCAATGAATGATAAATTATATGCTTACATTAAGATCTTAATTTTCTCATCTTCTGGAATAAAATACAGAAAGATTTTTTTCGGGTAACATACAAAAATACCGGTAAATTTCCTATACATTTGAATATACAACGGTATTGCAAAAAAATTAATCACAAAATCCAATCCAAATATACTTCTATTTCTTAATAAGTTTGCTTATATCTCCAAACACGTGAAATATGCTATAAAATAATCACCCAGTAAAAAAGTCCTATTATGTATCTTTGGAGACATAGTAGCCTATATTATGTTCATAAACATATTCTCTTTGTGCACCAAAATACATTCAAATCCATTCAGCTATTTCTATGTTCACCTCGAACAAACATCTTAACAATTAAAACTCTCTCATTGATACTAGCAAATCGATTTTGTACTAGTTAGGAATTTTGCAAAATGTCTAATATTACCTAAACGTCTACATTATCCATTGAAATAAACTGTTATTGTGCTACTTAGTGACTCCGTTTTAACGTGGACTGTATCTAGGTCTCAATAATATTAGCTATGTGTTCACTCAGTGTTATAGTTTTATGTGATTTTGTTCATGGCTCTTGGGTGTCTTGCTAAACATATCTTATGAACTCTTCCTTGATATTTCAAACAAAATTTCAATTGAAGAAAAAATCGAAATTGATTTTAGTGTCTGAAGTTACGTAATATTCATTTTTTTATCCATTAAAGATAGTATAACAAGAAATACACAATAATGAAGATATATTCATCATTTCCTACCTCCAAAACACTTACGATCCGGAATGTTATTCCCGCGACCAGTACAAAAAAATCACAATTTTTCATCGTCACAATCCAAATTAAATAGTGTTTCCTGAACACAAACATCGCTTAGCCACCGGAAACATATTAATATAATGCAATTTGCCTTATTCTGTCAAGATAAATATCGAATTAGACCGGTGGTGATAAAACTACAAATAACACAGACGAATATTATTCTTATTCCGTCGTAATAAGGGCTACACTACAAGCAATAAAGTTTCTATATAAATTTTACATTTTATAATCATTAAGGAATGATACTAATGGTATTAGAATATGTTTTCGAAATATAAATGACTTTTTTACATTAAATCAAAACTTACCGCAGTATAATGTTAGTTTGATTTTTTAATTATTATTTCCTTTATTATCTCGTGTAAGATGTCGGAGATAAGTCTTAAGACAAATAATTAAGCCAGTTTAGAAAGAAATACCGACAAGCCTTTCGAAATATTGGAATAAAAAGTATGATATACAAGTTTATCTGGTCTCTCAGACAAATGTCTACTTAATAATTCTTATGGTGTAAGATGTGAGGAGTATTATAAACACATAATATATATTACCGTAATGATCCAAAACGAACTGGTAGGTAAGTAAAGTCTCAGTTAGCTACAACTACGAAAAGGTAGATAAACTTGGGTCTTGAAGATAAATATAATAAATATTATCAGTCCTGTATTATTCACTGTCCCACTGTTGGGCAGGGTCTTCTCTAGAGGAGGGGTCTTCTCTAGGTAGTAGTATACCACGCTGGCCTTGTGCGGATTGATAGACTTTATCCAAAATTCCTATAGAGAACTTTTCAAGTATGCAGGTTTCCTCACGATGTTTTCCTACACCGTTAATTAACAAAGAATACACATGTAATCTTAGAAAAAGTCAGAAGTGTGTGCCTTTGTGATTTGAACCTCGGAATATTCGTCTTGACAGTCTCAAACATGTTTGCAAATGAAAGAAACAAACCATAATTTCCAAATTACTTCACAATCCTTTTGGTATAAATCTTTCAATTACTATAATGATGATATTTCTGCAGAAGCTTAATTTTTGTTTATATTTCAAGGTACTCCAAGGCTCATCTCATCAGCTGCCTAGCTTCGAAGTCAGGAGGAGATCAATGGCATGTCCTTGAAGAGGTCTATGTCCAGTTGAGGCTTTTGGCGATGAAGGTAATCACATTCTACTACAATTTTGGAAAAATCAACAGAAATAATAGTCTGACTAAGTTAGAAAAATCATACTGATACATGGATTGCTATAATATAATTAAATTATATTGACCGATGGGTAATAAAGGAATGAAAATAAAATAAATAAAATATACAACACTCTTGATAAGTCAATCAAGATTCGCATACAAATTCAGTACAATACATAATGATGTAGAAATATAAAGAACATAAACCCTCGATGAATTTAAATATTACACTGCAAATTACCCATTAAACTAACTTAAAAACAACAGTGTAAACGTAGAAAACAAAGAACACGCATCAACAAATCTCCAAATAACCATAAAACCTATAACGATAGATCAAGAGCTCTCTATTATTAATTGTCCGAAAACTAGTTATTTATGGTAGGACGTTAGTTTTGTCTCCCATAGACTGAAATAGACAATCAACCCATAGTGAATCGGAGATATTATAAAATTAAGTGGATTCTTTCGTATTTTATGTTTCGAACTACTGTTATCTAAGTTGGGCTTGTTCAGACGTTACTTTTAATCGACATCCGATGAACATTATTGGACATCGTATAGATATTTGATTTCCGAACGTTGTTGCATTTTGGTGTATAATGTTACTGAACATTCCACGCTTGGACGCGAATGTGATCAGATGTTAGATAGTCGTGTCTATTAAATAATCCTAATTTTATGTGTAGGTTGAGTTTGATTGTTATTTGAGTTTATTGTTTCTATTTTTGTTACTACGAATACAATTTGTTTCTGTCTGAAATAACTAAAGTTGAGTTTGTTATTTTTATGGATAACATCACGTTTTTGTTTGAATTGTTGATTTAAAAGATGATTTTTGATGTATCAAGTCATGCTACTGAATTAAGGTTAGAGGGCCCTATTTTGTCTACGGCAATATATTCGCCTTTTGGAATCATGGAAGTTTTAATCGAAGGATAGCTTTGATGGCTATATAGGTAAATAGGGATTTTTTGACTCTCGTAACTATACAGTTATCGAAGCTGTCCTTCGAACAGAACGTTATTGTAAAAATGAATTCTCCCTCTAGACGAATAGGGCCCCTGACTTAATCGACATTGCTATTAACCTAGAAGTTGTGTGGTTAAATATCTGACAATCATAAACTAGCTATTTGTATTTTTAGAGTGTATTTTGATTTATTCTGCTTAATTTTTCGATACAATAAACAATAAGTATCAAAAATAATAAAGATAGTAATAAATATTACCTTAATTTCAATAATTTTACAGTCAAGAATGCAGTAGCTGCCTACATTCGGTTCTCACACGAGATCCATATTTAAATAAAAATCTATGCGTAGGCCGAACCAATAATATCAGACTATTATCTTCAAAATATATTCCGCTTTAATTTCCATTTTATGTAATAACCATTAATTTCCTACATTTTTGCGTAATTTTGATTCTTTCGATGGTTCCAAGAAACTCTGGTTCTCCTGATTATTCACAAACAATAGTTATTTGTAATCCAATTTATTCTTATGATGTGGAAATATTTGATAATGACTATATTATATATTACAGCGATGTATAAAGCAACAGACCGGACTCTGTGTCGTACCTTAGGGAGGCCTATGTCCAGCATTGTACTGCAACGGGCTAATGATAGTAATAATGAAAATAAATACAGAGTAGCATTAGAATTTAATACAATACACTGCAACAGCAATAAAAACTATAAAATCAACATGAATAAACATAGATCTGACTTTAAAACAGAGTACGTTGTCCTTACTTTACAAAATACACTTAGTCTCAAATTTTAGGAATATTTAGATCTTATAAAACCTTAGCAAACAAGCTTAGACCTTTTACTGGTGGTAAGTCTCTCATAAGTGAGAGTCTGGACATAATGACACTTAACATCTCACGTCTCAGAATGGCGAGCGCAGTGGAATACCAAACAATATTTGGTAATTCAAGGTGTTGGATAGTGTTTCTACTGTTCATGGGCGGTCGTATCGCTTACCATCAAGCAAACGGCAAGCTCGTCTCGTCATTCAAAGCAAAGTAAAACAAGACCGGAATCCAAATTTTAAAATAGTTCCTTGTTATTTGCGAAGTATCTTTAAAGACTTATAATGACTTCTGATACTAAAACTGAAACAGAAACCATATTACCAATCCAATATGCAAAGTGAGAAGCCAACCTCTTTTTAACTTAGTTCCTTGTTTAATTCTTGTACTTTAAATAACAAATGCTCAGTAACTTTCAAGTCATCAATAACAAATAACCCTTTCTCCAAGGTTTTATGGTTCAACTTAACAACACAAATGGATGTTTTACGTGCAGTTACAAGTGCTTTTGTTAAATTAATAACAATGATTTGCACAACTTTGAATAAATATTTATCTCTGTTACGCGATATATTTTGATGAGTTGCGACTCTAATGGGAATCAGTATAGTGTTTGGGGTGTGAAGTGCTGAGTTTGATTCCTTGGCTAGATATCTTTTCAAAATTTTAGGCTGCCTTTTTTATTTTTTATTCGATGCCAAAGTGATCACTGCACCTGTAGTAAGTGGAGTGGGGTCTAATAGAGTGTCGACTGACGAGATGATTACCCTTGGCAGTCGACACAATTATGCCGGCCTGTTAGAACTGGATATACACAGGCTGATCCCGGAACGCGACACTTACGTGAGCCATTATGGCGAGTTTAAACACCTTTTGTAGTGGTCGCTATCCGGGCGGATATAAAATATATCCCACCGCTAACAATACAGTATGGATAAATACTTTCAAGAACTACCAACTATTGAAGCCATTAAAAATGAATACCACTATCAACATTGAAAGACTTCTAATGTAGAACAAACATTAGGACATTCACGTTTTAAAATTCAAAGTATCAAATAAATTCAAGTAGCTGGCCAGTTAAAAATTAATAATTTACAACAAATAATTAAAAAAGTTTATTCCTACATAAAATTATAGTTTTATTGACGATAATATCAGATCGCTATCTCGACTATTAAAAATTATGACGCGGTCGGGTACAGTGATAATTAAGTGTTTTAATTATGTGTATTATATAGTTCTGAAGGGAATTAAATTTAGTGTAGTAAACATACCACGTGGTGTAGATAAATCAAAACAGGTATAATTATACCAATTAGTTAAATCATAATCAACGAGGAAATTGAATCATCACAGCTGGAAATGAGAAAGTTTAAAACGGTTTGTGAATTGAGGTTAAAGAGGAACCTAAAATATAAGTATCAAATTGATCTTAGAAACAGCAATGGAAATATCTCTAGATGATCTTAACGTTAGGTCCTTATATATGAAATTGGCGTTTTTGTCGTACTGGCCACTTTGATATGAAATATCTCCTCTTTGGTTAAGAATTACAAATTCAAATTTATAAATGCATGTAACTGATATATTTGAGTTTCGAAAACAATTTTTTTTGTTTCGTTTTTTCATCGTCTTTCATATCGCACAATTAATTCCAAGACATTCCAGAAATTCATAGGTGATGATATTCACTTTTTCACCTGTTTTTATACCTATAGAAAATAACGAGCAGCGAAAAACACTGTCTTTAGAAAGCAATAATGCAAATATTGTTGAAACTCCGTCTAATACTTGAGAAAATTCATACAAAGCATGAATTGCTTAAACTTAAACAGAATTCTTCTTACTTTCGACACTTAACCCCTTTTCTAGTCGCGGGAACAATTGATTGATGGTTCACAACGCAATTTCGAACGGTGCTTTAAAATTTTCAAGTGATTGTCAATATTCTTCGCAAATTCCAGAATTTTGTATGTGGACACACTGCACCTATCGCGTATTATATTAATGATACTTTGTTACACAACTTACTAATATTATATGTGCGAAAGTTTGTGACGATGGATGTATGTATGTTTGTTTGTCTTTCACGAAAAACTACTGAACGGATTTGAATGAAACTTTACAGTAATATTGGTTACATCAGAATGAATAACACATAGACTATAATTTATAACGGTTTTGTGTAATTTGGTCATAATATAACCATACATTGATATGTATGTAGTCGGAAAAAATAATATCCCGGAAAACTCCTTCACGCGGGCGAAACCACGAGCAAAAGCTAGTAATATATAAAAATCTCGGAGAACTAACATATCCCTTTTAAATACATAGCTTCCCCAAACACTTGTATTCGAAGATATTTTATTATGAAAATAAATTGAAGTAGACATTTTTATATCCATTTGCGGAATCACAAAATTTGGACCATGTTTAATTTACTTGGAAGTCAATTAATTAGTATTTTGTGTTTTATTGTGGAAATTTGTTGTGTGAAATATTATTGTCCTTAATTATTTTATTACTTTTTTATGTTATGATATTCAAATATACTTTCCGTTATAAAATTAATTAATTTCCATTTCCGAAGTTAATTTTTTAACACATATTCCTTTTCACAAAACAAAAATACCTTGATTTAAATTAACTAAAAATATTTTTAAAACTGTTAAAAAGGCAGCACCTTTGGAACGTATAATCCATTTGAAGAAGTGACGCAAAAACCTATGTTTTAGTATATTTACTGGCATTTTAGAGAAGGAATTAAGGACAACATCAGTGGCGTAATTGTACTGCATGCGCGGTTCCGCAGCACTCTGAGGTCCTGGGTTCGAATTCCGGGTCAGGTAAAGTGATATTTGAGTTTTTCTGCTGAGTATCAGCCCAAAGTCTGAAATGTGTGCCCGATATGGCGATAGGTTTGCCCCATCATGGGACGGAACACACTTAGCGAAAAGTGGGTGCCCTGGTTGCCCCTCTGCATACCCCATTGGAGATACATTCGTGATGTTGAGTGTAGATAAGAAACTAGATCGTCCCAAAACCAGAACCAAACACTCGCTGATACCACACAGAAATCGAACCTGCGATTACAAAACCTAATCAAGTTCACATTACACCAAACACGACACCGACTTAACTAATTTACGTGAGAATATTATCTTTATCTAAAGATTGGTAACAATAAAAATTTATAACTTAATTTAGATAAGAGGTATTAAATTTCTATTTATACACCAAAGGTTTTTATTACCGATCACATTTGATACTACAAACAGTTATATTACGGACTACGAAAATAGTTTTTTTCCCACGAGAATCTTGAGGATATAGATATTCGTTACTAGCCTATCATATGTTAATAGTGTTAATAGCTTTTTATTTATAACTATATTTTAATAAATATTTAACATATTTTTTATACACGGCAAATGGAGTGAGGTCCAGAATGTCGACTGACGAGAGATGATTACCCCACGGCAGTCGACACAATTATGCCGGCCTGTGGGAACCGGATAAACACAAACTGACTCCGGAACGCGACACACGTGGCGGGTTTTAACACCTTGTGTACGGTGGTCACTATCTGGGCGGATATAAAATATATCGTACCACCAGCAAAGTAGAATATGCATTTTATTTAATTGACTTTTTATTAATGAAAATATATCTTGCAACTCACCATATGCGGCGTAAGCCTAGTTGATTGTGAAACAGACTGCCGAGACGAATGTCCGCAGGTTCGAAACCTAAGGACGCACACCTCTGACTTTTCTACAAATATGTGTGTATTCTTTGTGAATTGTCGCTTGCTTTAGTCGAAGGAAACCATCGTGAGGGATTCCGAGGGGTGTGTGAAGTCTACCAATCCGTACTAGGCCAGCATGGTCTAAGGCCTAATCCCTCTCAGTAGTAGAGGAGGCTCGTGTCCAGCTGTGGGACAGTATATAATACAGGGCTGATATATTATTTAACTCACCATAGCTAATATTTTAAGACCTCCTTTATCCGAACATAGGACTAAATTATATTCAATAAAGCTTTAACTTTTCCACTTGCATTTTACCACATCTCATCGACCAACAATACCATTTAAGGCATATTTACTTGCCAGAAATAATAGCAGTTACATTTTAAAATAAACTTGAGTTTCGAATAAAACTTGACAATGAGGTTTCCAAACACCTAACACACAAAACTTTTTACAACCCTTATAAAGATATAATTGGTACAACGGACCATAAACAAAGAAGTCAATTATTGTTTTTGTCCAACATAAACCCGTCCTCAATTAAACAAGCATTCTGCCGGTGAACGGGTAAGATTTATCCTGCGTGTGCGCCGCGACGTCTGTTTAGGGTTAATTAGAGACGGGCTTAGTGCAGCGAAATTTATGCCGTCCTCGCCGTGGACAATTGATTGCGAACTCCGTAGTGACGCATAGTGTGCTGTTGGGTCCAATCTTGGATCCAATATTGGACGAGTAAGGTTTGCTTGAAAAGATGAATTCGAATTATTTTTCTATTAAGTATCAAACAATTGTAGTAACCTACTTGGCTTGAAAAGATGAAATCTTATTTTTAACATATTATTATGAAACAATTGTAAAACAGATCCTACTGGCTTCCAATTTTGGATGTATTATAATTTAACTGCGAAATCGAAGAAGTAACTATGGTAATCATAAACACATTCGACGTATCTTGCCCACATTAAAATAATTCGGATTACACTTTACTTATAATAAGATTGTATTAACATAATCGCCGCACAAAAATATCTAATACAACTAAAAATTCGCCAATCCCACAAACATTTGCGCATTTGATCCAACACGTGCGGTCCGATAATACTTCGACGTGACCCCACGCCATAAAACGTCCCATTCAAATCGCCGGACAAATATTTATTGTAATAGTTGGGGTTGCCGCGACCGAGACGGCCCGAGCGGCCGCACGACGGATTTATTACGATCAACATCAATAATGTGGTTAATTATGTAATTTCACACTTTTGATATAAATTCATTATGTGGGACAGGGTTAAGTATTTGAATTGTATGGGCATTTGAAATTTATAGATTTATAAAATATGATACATAAATATATTTTTTAACTTTGTGTTTTCACGAGTGCTTTTGTGTATTCGATCTGTATTCATCTATAGTATTATCATATAAAATTGGACAGTTTGTTTGAACACGCTAATCTCAGGAACTAACGAACCTATTTTGATAAAAAACACCAATAGGAAGCTATATTACGTCTGAGTGCTACAAGCTACTTTTTATCCCGAAAAACAGTTTCATGCGGGCGGAGCCACAGACTAAAGTTAGTTAATAATATACCATTAAGCCAGTATCTAATTAAAATACCTAATTAGACTTATGCATAAATTCACATTTCTACTTGCAAATCAAATCGACCATCTTACCGCCGGTAGATGTAGAAGTACATATCCTTTACTTGCAATGTAATGAGAATATTTTCTTCACAGTACACAGTATCTTGGTTGTACATAATTCTAAGATAGAATAGTAATATGTCAGCACTATAACTTTGAAAATTAAAATGGCCGCTTCTCTCTGAAATGAAATCGATTAAAAGTTTTAAATATTTTTTCAAGAATACATGTCCGAAACATGAACATTAATAGATGCTATACATATTTCCTCTTTTTCTGATCAAAGAATTACTGCGCTGCCCTAATTGGACACGATACTAACAAATCGTTTCCTACTATTTTTGAGTCGGGAATATCTAAGCGCAAATTTTGTTAGAAGTGTTTATTCAGAAACCGCTGAACGGAAATTTATGAAATTGGCACAATGATAGACTATATCTCGCATTAGCATTACATAAGTTATTTTGATTACCGAAAAAAATAGATTACAAGAAAGGTTTGTACATGCCGAGGCAACATCGATTTTCATCGCAACAGAATTTTCTAGAACGAAAGTAGATATCACAAATGTTTTTATAATAAATATTTTATAAATTATGAAGACAATGCTGCATAATCGTGAAGATTCATACAAAGTCACGCATATACCACATAATTCATACATAAGTGTCCCAACAAATCCCATTATGACACCGGTGATGAAGTGGGAACGTTTAGTGAAGCTATTTTTGAGACTATTATAGGAATATTATTTTTGTGTGTGCCGACTTCGTTTTCTGGTCGAGTTGCTTGCAATGATGTTATATTTGAAAATTATTTGATGTACACTTGTAGATGATTATGGATTGTTTTAACGTTTAAAGTTAATTTTGCTGGTGGGAGGATATATTTTATATACGCCCACATAGCGACCACCATACACAAGCTGTTAAAACCCGCCATAGTGGCCCACGTAAGTGTGTTACGTTCCGGGATCAGCCTGTATCCGTGTTCCAAAAGGCCGGCATAATTGTGACGCTAGTTGAGTGGTAATCATCTCTCGTCAGTCGACACCACACTCCACTTACCATCAGGTGAAGTGTTGAGTTACTTAGCGTGCACGTTTAAAAAAAACATATTCTATTTAAAACAGAGTATAGATCCTACATATTGTTTGAGTTCCAAGAGCTAAGTTGCTTTGAAAAGACGGTTTGAATTTTGCCATTCGACGTAATAAGTGTACTAAGTAATTACGTTTTAATTCATCTTAATGTTGAAATAGACGGGTACAAAGAGCGTCTTCTGTGTACATTCTCAAATCGATTGACATATTAAAGAGAAGAAGCCATGGAAACGACGATTCAGTCGCTTCTGTTTTATAATTTAAGCCTAAATAACACATAACAGATCACACACTTATGAGATCTTGGTTTGGAATCACGGGTCGCGTAAATTGTTATTATGTATTCCTACTCAGAAAATTATGTATGATAATTCGCGTACTAGTATCTCGAATTGTACTAAATGACAATTAGCTTTCTCCTTATTTAATGGAATCTAACAAAGCTGGAAAGGTGCTTTGGATTTCCATCTGTAGTAATTTCTTCATTATTTTTTTTAATATGTTTTTTTGGTCATGCGACATTTACATGCCTGGTTCTATTGACCTTATTTCAACTACAAAGCAAGCTTGAATTTGTTAATTCGATATATTTCTTTTTATAATTGCATACATCAAAATTTAAACCCTTTACCGCTCGTTCTAAAGCCACAACATTACCTACCCACCCACCCCATCTGCGAGGGTGGTGATACGACCTAATGTGGGAACGCATTAATCATTCAGTTTTATACAAGTCTGACTTTGGTTTTGTTAACCCTCCTGTAGGGAGGTGACGGGACCTTGGTTACTATAATGATACCTGTATACCTGTTATGTGGTTCCGTGAATGGAGAAGATTGTTTTTAGAAGATATAGACCTTATTAGCTGTGCTTCAAAGACGTCTAGTTTGAAAAGGCCTAGAAAAAAAAAATCTGTTCGAAGAGCCCTATTCCGTCTACGTGGGCAAATCCGTCCTTTTAGAATTACGGGCGTTCTAATCGAAGTTCAGCTTTCATAGCCATATACATAAAAGCGCTGAAAAATCTTCTATTTACCTAAACCATATGAAAGCAATCCTTCGATTAGAACGCCCGTAATTGCAAAAAGACGGATTTGCCCCCATAGACGGAATAGGACCCCCTGACCTTAATTGTAACAAACACAATGTCATCATCATCATCAGCTGCAGGATGTCCACTGCTAAACATACATACATGTAAAAAGAAAACAATCAAAAAACTATGTTTTGTCTTAGCATAATATGCTGGTAATAAAGTCAATGCTGGTCGTGGGGCGGTTTTATTTTTGGTTATGTCACGGGCGCCAAAAGCAGTCTATTTCAGATAGACCATCTACTGATGATGTGTTACCAGGCGATACGATAGTAGGTATGCAATACAAAAATCTAATGTGTTGATTAAATTGTATTGATCATTTGATACTTTTTCTTTTTATACGACATCGTTATTTATAGTATTGTATGTAAAGCTATTTTACTGAGATTTATGGAACAGTAATATGCAATAATAGGTATTTAATATCTTTACTTAATGTAAACATATTCATCAAGAAAGAACTTCTCATTATTGTATCACTGTAATTACTCCATATTTAAATGTACAATATATAACGATTAATACAATAACTATACGACAATTATTGTTTACCACCATAATTAGCAAAAGTCCGAAAAGAAATATGAATACGAAATTATACAATCAGCCATATAACTGGCAAGAACAGAAAAAATAATTAAATACAGTCACAATTCTTCAGCATACAAAAAGAAAAAAAGGTCTCATTAATTTGTTTTTCCAAGACACAATACAGGGTGTCTCATTGAGAGGCGCGTCGTGTAATTATGTCAAAGTGCGGTTGACATCGGCTCCAATGTTTAAGAGTCTGTGAGGTCTATACAACACCCACAATACCTTTGAAGCGACTTTGTCTCACTTTGCAATTACAACACCCCTATATACAAAGTTTGTTTTGCGGGTATATAAGTCGATTTTGGCCCTTCGCTTCTTGATAGTACGGTCATAGTTGTTGGAGGGTTAAGTGTGTTTTCTTAATAATTACGCTGTATATAGATTGTTTCTCTGCTTAAGTGATACTTTTGTGTCGTTCCTTTCATGTGCGGTTTTGAGTATAGTTCAATAGAATTTGTCTGTTAAGTGTGTAATTATGGCGGATCGATATTTTTCTTTTTATTGTTATGTTCTTGAGAGCCTTATTAACTCTATAATTTTAGCCCTGACAAAAATACGCAGGGATAACTGCGAAGAAATCCTAAATACTACAATTTAATAATATAAATCTACCCCCTTATTCATAGACGTTATTTATCTAAGTAAAGCATTCCTGTGATAACAACTCTGTTTCTCAGCTTTGTTTATCTGACGGCTTGCTGTTTGTTCAGCTTTGTTCATCTGACAGCCAACTGATTCAAGTTGTATCTCAATATTAGCAAATCACAACGGCCCTATGTCTACGCACTGCGAAGGCTGCCATGCCGTCAGCACTGAGAAACAGACTTGTTATTACAGCAATGATCCGTCCTTGACAAAAAACTTCTATAAATAAGGGGCTAGAGTATATTTCGCGTTAATGTTATCACACAATTCAGCCAAAAAATTATAAAATATAATATCGATACCTCATTACATAATTTTAAATCACGATTAAAACACTCCTAAATCCGTCTCATCCCAAAACCCAACAAGAACAAAGCACATGCATTAAAAATTGCAATTTAGTTTTGTTCGCGCTGAATCGATATCGGGTATCGACAGTAAGTAGCAGCCAGATAGGGATGGCCCGCAAAAGCTTTTACCAAAGAACTCGTAGTAAAATATTACGATGCACATAAAGAGTCCACAATAAGTTACGCAGCACTCGTTCCGATTATCTACCGTATTTGTTTGTGTTTTATAGCGGTGCTGCTCTCCGTTTTATGGCTTTTCGATATTATTTCGCGTAGTTTTTTTTTCGATGCGGCTACCGCGTCGCGCTTGCGTCCGTTGGGATTGTGTGGATGCGGTTTTAGGGTAATTTATGTTTTTATAATTTCATGTCGATTTGATGTTCGAGATTATAAGTACGTAGATATTATTTATTAATTGTGTTTTGTTCATTGAATGATGTTAATTTACTGGTTTTTTTCTTGAATAAATTTCTTGAATCGTATTACTTTTATATCGAGTATTATTACTTCCTAAAACAGGAGTGAGTACTGTTTTTCTATAGGACTATATACTTTCTTTTAGTATAAACGTGATCTAATATCGAAATAGTGCGACAGCCTTCTATTAAGCTAGATTGACCAAATAATCACTAACAAATCAATGCCAAATTCCCAAACTTTAATCTTTAAAACACATCACATACAGCAAATAATTCACATCCACTCAAATCCAAACATCATCTCACACTGTCCTCTCCACAATACTACTTGAACCATCGGGCATTTGAAAAATGTAAAATCACCCCTCAGCCGTGGAGAGTTATAAACTACTGTACGGCCGGCCGCCAATTAAATATGAATGCTACGGAACACTCTCATTACTGCGTAAAATTTTTAGTTAGAGCCAAACCCTCGGCTTGTTTATGGATATTGTTATTTGATATTGATA
>NW_023594071.1:0-17021 GCF_014839805.1 Manduca sexta
TGTGAGTTATACATACGTATAAGATGCTATCCAACTGCATGAAAATAGTTTCATTAATAAAATCAAATGATGTTATTACTTAAATAAAAGTACATATGGAATTCCATAAGCATGATAATTAATAAATTAACTAATATATTTTTTATATATTAATATGCAAGTGTTGATTGTAGTAAACTTACAGTCAACTTTAGCGTAGACCTTAGAAATATAATTCTCTAAATGTAGATAGACTTATACAGAATATAAAACAGATTAACAATATAAAAAAAACATTATAATCAGTTCAGTCAAAAGTTCTGAGGTAACAAACATAAAAAATACAGTCGAATTGAGAACCTCTTTTTCAAAGTCGGTTAAAAGGTCTGTCTGCGTATTAAGAGAAATCAACACTTATAACGCGTGCAAGTATTATTATTGTCTTCGTATCGTGGGAAAATATCGAGCTATAATTATTGACTTATAATTATCTGATATCGGATTTTGCAATACATAAAGGTACAAACTCTACACATACGTCCTAAAAGGTTTTCTGAGGATTGAGAAACATATGTACTTATTCCTTACCTTAACTATCATACACACGCTTTCGCTTTTTATTCCTAAAGGGATAGGCAGAGGCGAAACCGGTTCAACTTCTTTCCGACGTGTGTATTCCGTCCTATGATTTGATAGGGGCGAGCCTTTACTATATATAACTTCAGGCTGGTACTAAGTAGAAAAACTCAACGTCACTTTTCCCGACTCGGAGATTAAACCCGTAAGCTCAGCACTGTCGAACCGTAATACAACTATGCCATAGAGGAATCGTTTCTTATTTATATTATGTTTAATAGCATACGTGACCAAATGTGACCGATTATGCGAGCCATTAAGGATTAATAATACCTAACTACTGGTGGTAGGTTTCTCATATCTGAGAGTTCGCCTGGGTAGGTACCATCGCAATATCTATTTTCGCCGTCAAGCAACAGTGGGTATCACTGTTCCGGTTTGAAGACCATTGTAGCTAGTGTAACTACTGGACATAATACGACTTAACATCTCATGTCTCAGGATGGCGAGCGCAGTGGAATACCAAACAATATTTTATACTTAATTCAAATTGTTGGATAGCAAGCGAACGTTTACCTGAGAGTAAAATTAATTTATTACCTATTTTGCGAGTATAATAATGAACTGCTCTGTACAACATTTTTGTCTTTGTAGCATGCACTATAGTTTATATCTAAAACTGATTTTGAATTCTGCAACGCTAGAGTTCCTTGTCAGTTCTTCTCTTCTGAGAACCCCTGTCTGAACTTATAGACGTAATATTCACGGAATCTAAATAATGTTTAACATTTTAAATGATCAAATAAAATTTCTTTACAATTTCTCGTTTTTTTTCCTGTAATTCTGCAAAATTGTTATTGGATTCATTGCGCGAAAAGCAACAGTTAAGGTTTCATTTTAAACTTAATTACTCGGTTTTATGAGGCCGGTATCACGGCAGCAAACCATGATCATACTTGTAGAAACAATTGTTTAAGAATTATCACATAGAGGCTCCGTTAAATGCGACGTCACGACTTTATTAGGCTGTGTTATTTTATTTGCTAAACAATGTTGGGAAATAATGGACCGCCGCTAAGTAAATAAAGTTGTATTAGTGACCTTCTGAGCAAGTTTATGTTCATGTCTCCCACTGTGTACTTTATTATTAACTTGAGTAAAACATAAGGGTGAGGATACATTTTTGATACCTTTTATTGACTATGCTTTTTTTATTGCGTTGCATTTTAAACGTAAATGCTTTGAGTTTTAACTGAGTGATCCCGTGTATGTAATATTCTTTATTTAAGTTTTCTACCCTTATTGTCGTGGCGTGATTTACCCCATCGAAATGTTCGAAGAAACATACTTATATAACGTTCAATAATATGTTCGCTGGATGCAAGCTGCGTTGTTTTTTTTATTGCTTTGAATGACGAGACGAGCTTGCCGTACGCCTGATGGTAAGCGATGCGACCGCCCATAAACAGTACAAATACCATCTAACACCTTGAATTACATAGTATTGTTTGGTATTTTACTGCGCTCGCTATCCTGAGACATGAGATGTTAAGTCTCATTATGTCCAGTACTTACACTGGCTACAATGTCCTTCAAACCGGAACACAACAGTGACTACTCACTATTGTTTGGCAGCAGAAATAGACATTGCCGTGGTACCTACCCAGGCGGACTCTCACATATGAGAGACCTACCACCAGATTTCAACAGATCCGTCTAGAAATCTTAAAGGGAGGCTTATGTTCAGCAGTGGACTTCATGTGGCTGATGGTGATAATGTTCAATGTTATTTAATGCTACTTTTATTCAGAAGAAGTAAACGAGTGATTACCTGATGATGTTCATTGCTACGTGAGAGTAAATGTCGATGTTGCAGAAGTTGCTCGACGGTTTGTTGTTGCGGATAAGCAGGTTGCTTCCTATGTGAACAATAATTTACTCGTTGTTTATCCGTTGTAATTAATGTCTTATGATTATTAAGTATATTTATTTTGTTCATTTTATATTATAAAAAAGTTATTTCTAAGTAGTGCAATGCAAGCTATAACAAACGAATGATATGTATGATCGATAACAACATTTCATTTTCAGGTAAATTTCTTCATTCGAACTTAATTATAAAATCATTCTTGGAATTTAAATAATAAATTTAGTTCAAAGTATCCATTACGTGGACGGTTGGCACTTAGCAAGTTGTTTCTTTCTTGCTTTACTTTTAAGAAGTATTTTCTTTTGTTCTATTTGCAGGTTTACTGATGTTTCAAAAGAATCGAGAACTAATCATAGATTATTTTCGCACAGGTCGTGTTAATGGTGATGTGATGACCCAAGCCCACGAGCCTCTGAACGTGATGGATTCAACCACAGATTATTCTACGAAGACCGCGCGAGGCGTTCACCTCTCCAAGCCTCTGGCCTTCATCATCCTCGTCATTTTCGGGCTGACACTTGTCACTGCATCACTCCTAGTATATAACTACGCCGCTTGCCCGCGAACCGACCAATTAGCGAACGTCACCAAGTACGAGATCTGCCACTGTGATCAATCAAAGCTCTCAGTGATACCTTTAAAAACAGAACGCCCTAAAATCGAACCAGTAGAAACGACTACAGAGCCACCTAAAGAAATAGTTTTATCACCAAGCGATCTCAGGCTACCTGAAAATGTCAAGCCAGAACGGTATTACTTGAAAATCACTCCTTATTTAATAGAAGGAAATTTCACATTCGACGGCGAAATCAGTGTAGTATTAACTGTTTTGAATGAGACTGATCAAGTAGTGTTTCATGGTGTTGAATTGACGTTGCATGATGTGAAACTGTATGGGAGGGAAGATGGAAGACCGGTGGTGATCACTGAAGAACTGAAGAGCCGTTACGTCATTTTCACATAGTGAGTCTGGGGCAACCTTTGGATACTGGAAAGCAATATGTTTTGAATATATCGTATACTGGAATACTGAATGACAATTTGCACGGATTCTACCGAAGTTCGTACGAAGAGAAAGGTATTAAGAGGTAAGAAGTTTGATTAGTAATCTGGTGATTTAATTGTGTTTATGTATTAATTACGTACCCATCACGGCTGACTGTAGAGGATAAATATTTGTAGTGCAATGAATACTGAGTTACTCGAATACGATGGAATATCTGCCAAAGTTGCTTACAATATCAAATCGCATTTCCTATTCTAGACAGAGAGATTTCTCTTCTCTCTTTGGTCGCCTGTTTAGGTACTTAAACTCAATCATCAATGTTCATTACTGTGATTAGAGCATTAAAATAGAATAAAATTTATAGGAAATGTCATTGAGCAGGAGTGGAAGTTATTCACACTAAGTTATTTGAAAAAAAAGCATGTAAATCATGATTTCAAAACAAAAGTGTTTCAGTCGAACCTTACTCATGAAAGGGACCATAAATATTCTCTGCACGATAGCAGTTTTTTTTTACAATCCAATCAACGTGGTGTTAAAATAACAAACTTTCAATCACCGGCAGTGACAATGTTTGTTTAAGGAGATAGGTGTGTGCTTGTTCAGGTTGTTTGTGGAGTGTTGTGTGTTGTGGCCAATTACGGAAAGGTCGTTTTAATGAAGGATAGGGTATTGAGTTTAGGGATGTAGGAATATTTAATGATTTTCCAGTATGATTTTTTTATCAGTGTCATGTTGTATACTTTTTAAACTACTTACCTTTAAAATTTTGGGATACCTCAACACACCTCGTTTCTTCTTCTTTTTCTTGTATGTCCGTATGGTACTCTCAAGGATAACTACATGCATGTTTTTTTATCTATTCAATAAAAAACACCAGTATCACATGCATTAGGGTTTAAAAATCGTAAATTATGATGCACTTGCTTATTGAAGGTGTGTACAGCATTTACAATATTATCTTATGTATTCCACAGTACCCCAAACACAATAAAGCAAAAATAGTGATTGCATGCAAAATAAGAAAAAAATATTAAATTATAATACACTAAATCACTCTCTGGCTTGGTTTATGATTGTTGCCCTACTGTAGGCAGCTCTTATCATCAGCCACCCACCTGTTAACCTAACTTTCTGTAGTCGAATAGCCTCGAGCAGAGTGGCAAAGATTTTATTCGAGTCTGCAAAAATCTAATGATACGCAATAAATCCATTTGTTTCCTATACTCATTTGGCCGTAAAACCTCACGCTCAATGCAAAACGGATCCATATGGACAGGTAAATGGATCTTTTATTGAATTAGGCTATACTTTTAAATGTAATTCTAAACACAATGGCCAATTAATTTACATACATTAGGTGAGGTCGCTCTACGGAACAAACGTACGTGTGGATTGAATATAAATATGCCAATTGCTCCCTTGTTACCGATATCCTTCTGGATATTGTTTTGGCGAAAAAAATAAAGTTGCAAATTTTATTAGTTGGACTATTTTCTTGATCGTGTTTATAGACAATTACGATCGGATTATATTATTAGATCGGTGTTACGCTTCATTGGTATACATATTTGGGTTGTTCTGAATTAGAAGATATTTCCAATTTGATGAAACAGCTGTTGAGTTTGGAGTTGCGTTCCTCATGTCGGTAGACTTGCTCTGTATAGGATGAGTCGAATATAAGAATTTGAAGGACGAACTTTATATGTAGGTACTAAGGGTATACCGTAGAAAGTTCATTCTATAGTTCGTATTCTCTGCCAATACTTCGTATTTCAGCCTAAACATTCCTAGTAGTTGGCTTGTGCCCTATTACAACAAGTTTAATGCCAAAATCAATTGATATGAGAATGATAAATGTTTGTTACGAGTCTGGTACAATTTATTACGTCTGACGCGAAGTTTATAGAGTAAAGATAACTTATGTTTAGTTTTTAAAATCTTTGTAGAAAGTACTGTTAAATTCTTCAGTGCAGTATAATTACTGGACACAATACACTAAATATTGGCCGGTTACGTACTCAATGATTCTACCACGATGTTTGTAATATCTAGGTGGTATTTTTATTGTTTATAAAATCCTGGTGCTTACCAGACCAACCTTGACTATCGCTGCAAACTTTCGCTTTTATAATATTAAGATTTTCTCAGAAATTAAATCTATAAAAGTAATTTGTGATTTCTGACGATTCACTACACCTTTAATGTAAGAATCGCAGTAAAGAAAGGTCTCATTTGTAAATGTAATTATTTCACTAAAAATTCAGTTAAATATTTTAATGTAATGTGAATTAAAATTTTTTTAGTTTTCCGTTGAATAATGTAATTTACTACTTTGTTGTACATCGAATATCTGTCACTAATCACAAATCTTTTGACCTAAGTATCGAATACATACTTACTCGTTCAGTTTTGATTCTAATGCAGTATGACCTAAGATCGAGTTTCCTCATGTCATGATTCCAGATGGATCGCAGTAACTCAATTCCAGGCGATGGACGCCCGCCGAGCGTTCCCGTGCTGGGACGAACCCGCGCTCAAGGCTCGCTTCACCATCAGCATAGCACGACCATCCAATATGACGTCACTCTCCAATATGGACATAATTCGCAAAGAGCCGCAGTGAGTACTAAAGATTTTATATTATTTAATTTTGACCGTAATTAGTTTTAACTGCTTTAGTTCGGAATTAGTAGTAAATTGAATAATTAATAATATGTTTTATTTGAACTAGATTATTCAGAGGTATGCTTTTTGTGTTCAGTAAAATCAAGGTCTCCATTCGACCTAAATATAAAGTACGCAAATGCAAAAGGAAACTGAACTTAGATTCACGAAGTCTAGCTGAATTCACATGAGGTATCTTTACAAACAGATACAGACTTTAAAAAAAATCGCTCCTAATAGAAGCTGGTGTATCTTCTTGTTGACTGTCATAATATCAACAATAGTTTTATATCATTTAAAAAATTCTCATTTTTATTACAGCAAAACCTTACCTAACTACACTTGGGACCACTACTCCGAATCCCTGCCAATGTCAACGTACTTAGTTGCTTTTACGGTAACGGACTTCCAGAACATGACTGATAGGAACTTTTCGGTATGGGCCCGGAAAGAGGCTCTGCCATCAGCCGCCTTTGCCTTGGAGATAGGCCCAAAGATACTGAGGTTTCTGGAGGACTACTACAAAATAAAGTTCCCATTGCCCAAGATTGATATGATAGCGTTGCCAGATTTCAAGAATGGAGCTATGGAGAATTGGGGCTTGTTGACTTTTAGGTAAGACTCATTTATGATACTGGGTGTTATGAATAGTTCAATAATATTTTTTTAGACTCTCACAGATTCTATAATTATAGAGAATAATCAGAGAATATTGATATTATAATATTTATTTCACAAATCAGTTTGATTTATATCAGCAATAATAATATTTATAATAGAGTCTGCTTTAGATCAGCAATTACATTTAACTTCTATTATTATAATTTTTTCGTAGCTTAATTGTGTGATAGATTATTTTAAAGAAAAACAGGAGCATTTATTAAAAATCTAGAGAATGTTAGATTCGTTTAAATAAAATGGAGGACAAATAGATTCTAATATATTTTAGGCAGTTTCCTCTATCGCCTGAAGGAAACAAAATTACTTCGAGACAACGAAAAGATCTTTAAAGAGAAAGATAAATGTAAGGACTTGATGAATGAACAAAGGGACTTTTCATTATCTTTGAAGGGCTAAGTTATCGTATTGGAGCTGGGGTGAACGCAATCGGAATTTTTATTAGGGGTTCATGGGCAAAAACAAATTACTTTGTATTTATTTCTTTTGTGATAAAAAAAGGGAAGTTTAATTTGATTTCTTCTTCGGGTAGTCATCACTTAGGTAGGTAGTGAAAGGCTGGTAGGTTAGCTAGGGTAGGACTTATATCCTCACGCGCGACGCGTTATTCTTTTATTATTCCTTACCTGCCAACCCGAGTTGGCAACTTTGTTTTACCTTATTCTTTTATTCTTTATGAACTTTATCCCTAACTTAAAATGTCCGTAGAAATCATAAGTGTTATTTAGAAATAATAATTATTATTCTTAAAAATTGTTTTGACGTATCATGAGCATAACTTTGTTGGCCTGCGTGATAAATAAAGTATTTTATTTTATTTAATTGAGGAACTTAATACGCTAAATGATTAAGGAGGCGGGAAAGTTCGAAAAATGATGAACTTATCAATAATGTTACCAGAGAAATAGCAATGCTTTATGAGAACGGTGTGTCGGCTACGATGGACAAGGTGCACGTGGCGACGGTGGTGGCGCATGAGATCGCGCATCAGTGGTTCGGGAACCTGGTCACTCCGTCCTGGTGGAGGGACTTGTGGCTCAACGAAGGCTTCGCCACGTACGTGGAGTACGTTGCTGTGGACGCTGTAAGTGAGATTTTTGTATTTTTTTAAAATTATACTTTGATATTTTTTAAATACGTGCACGGGAAAGTGCAACTGATGGTAAGTAGAGTGGAGTCCAATAGAATGTAGACTGACTAGAAATGATACCCCTCGGCAGTTGGCACAATTATGCCGGCCTGTTGGAACCAGATACACAGGCTGATCTGGGAACGCGACACGCTTACGAAATATTTACAAATAAACTTACAAACTTAGGAAAAAACCCGAACTTACAAATTATTTATAATGAATGCTATCTAGCAATTATTAAAACACAATTTCATACAAACGATCAATAACATACTTTCGATACATTATAAAATAATATATAATTAATACGTAATGTTTTTATAGGTGGAGAAATCATGGAATATAACAGAAATATGCATTCTGGACCAAGTTCACAACGTGTTCCAGTTAGACGCTCTGAACTCTTCGCATCAGCTGTCTGTAGACGTGACGGCTTCGGAGGAGACTGATGCTATTTTCGACAAAATTTCTTATGGGAAAGGTATGTTAGTTGTATTTGGAAATATAACTTATGCCTCTATGAAATCTCATTCACACACTAGTCTAGCCGCCATTTGCAATAAAGATTCCAATCTCTTTTTCGATTTATCCCAAAATGGACCAAACAGAACATAGGATTTTCACGTGTTTATAAATGACTTATTTTGATCGGTTCATTCTAGGAATCGGATTGAACTAGATACTCACACACACCGACACATAAACACAATGTAATTACGGCTATTATAATTAAAGGACAGCTTTGAAAGATATTTAGTTAAATAGTAGATTATTTGACTCTTTTACCTACATGAATATCAAAGGTATCCTATAATTAGAACGCATAGAAAGAGTATATACATACATAATATATAGTATATCGATGATTGAAAGGCTTACTGACATTTTTTTCTAAAATGTTTAACTAGGTTAAAAAAACATAGAAAAAATACTGATTTTATATATGTATGAAATTTTGTGTCGCAAGAAAATGCTTAAGTCGATTACCCATTCACCCATCGATATAAAGTATAGAAAAATAAATGAAAGATACAGATATTTAGAAGTCGGTTACGTCAATCATGCGTCGTTGTCATTACGATTTTGGGAAGTTTCAACTGTTGCTATAGCATTGTTTCGCTATATTATTACTACATCATAATTCCATAGAGGTCGATTAAAAAGTGTATAGCATAATTGTGCTGACTGGCGAGGGTTAATCATCTGTCGACAATCGGCATTTTATCTCGACATCGCCCGTTCAGCATCAGGTGTACTGCGGTCATTTTGTCGTGCATATATGAAAAAATAATTTTTGTTCCAGGATCAGCTTTGCTTCGGATGTTGAATCACATCTTAACAGACGAGGTCTTCAACGCCGGAGTGACGGATTACCTCAATGCGAAGATGTATGGCAACGCAGAGCAACGCGACCTCTGGAGTGCGCTCACAACCGCGGCGAGGAAGAAGGGAGACTTCGACGCTGACGTCGCGGTGGTCATGGACTCCTGGACGCTGCAGACTGGCTTTCCGGTCCTCACAGTGTCTAGGGATTACAAGACTGGAAGCATATCACTAAGCCAGGTAATTTATAATTTATCTTACTGTTAGATGCTTTTTGATTTTTCGATTTTTGTTAGTGATCTATGCAGAATGGAATCAATTTAAAACATTAATAATATTTCCGTATCGATAATTATACGCGCATACCTGGTCCGGCCAAATGTATTAACGCCCTCTACTGACAATCGATAAAGCGCGGTTTAATTTTATATCGTTTAATAGATGTCACTGTATTGCACATTTTAACAGATTTTAAAATGCTAACAGCATCTTTGCTATGAAATATATTATTTTTGTCGACTTAAATATAATTGATACTTGATTGACTACTAAAAGGTCGTTTACTTATTATGTTAGCGATAACTTTTTATTGTGATTCATTTAATAAATATTTTGCCCGTTTTGATACAAACAATTGTCCATTAATTATTTGGGAGAGTATTATAAAAAAACCGGCTCCCTGACAATATAGCACTGGTATTTCACTTTACTGTATTGGTATTAACGAATCTAGTTAACTTATAAGTGCCATCTAGCGGTATATAGCAGAAATACATTTGGAATATTGTGAAATCAATCCGATAGATGTCGCTACAAGGCACAAACTGAAATAAATCGACACGAGACAATTTTGTCACGTGCCCAATACTTTGATAAGTTATTCAAGCGGATTTTATTTATCAGATTATATTTATTTGCTTGATATTAGAAGTGTGAGTTGACGACCACAATCGCATAGATAAAATAACTTTCTTATGATTAGATCCATGTTATATTTTGATTTACTGGTCCTAAGTTTATTATAAGTTGTAAAATATGTTACGTATGTTTTTTATAAAAAGAAATGTTGTTTATGTACAAGTAATAACAGATAACGTCTCAAGTTCAATGCCATTATTACTTAATGTTTCAAGTATTCAAATATGAACGTTATTGACTCGTATTGCAAGTATTGTAGATATTACTAGCGGTCCGCAAATACGCATGTCTTGTAACACCGACTATAGATTCTTAAATTTACAATTCGGTATTTACAGCATCTGTTTTCTATCTCGCCATAGCCATATTCTGCAAAATCATAGTAAAAGATTGGATCTCATATCGAATACTAACTAATATTTTAAATATAAAGTCGAGTGATTAATGGACGAATCCCTAACTGATGCATCATCAACAACAGATGTCACGAAGGTACTATGTCACGCTGACAAAAAAAAAGAAAACTCGGCTTAAAGGTTTTTCTTATTAAAGTTGGAGTATTGCTTATTTCTCTCACAGGAGCGATTCGTTCTGATAAACGAAACGACGCAGAAGTCGCCGGTGTGGTGGATACCGGTGTCATACACTACGGCTTCGGAGAAGGACTTCCATTCGACGCAGCCGCGGCTTTGGCTGAAGGGCGAGAAGGCGATAGTCAGCAATATAACCGCGAAGAAGGAGGACTGGTTCATAGCCAATATACAGCAAACAGGTTTGTAACATTTTCAAGGTTTTGGTCCTCGAAGGTCGCTAGAATTATGTAAACTATCTTAGACGCCGTTCAAGTGTTACCTAACGCAAAATGGGGGGGAGGGGGTCTTCTAGAATGTTACGATGCGTGACAGGGGCGGGAGGGGAGTCTCGAACAAGGCGTTATGTAACATTGTTTTTTTTAAACAATAACGAAGGTATTTTAGCGACTTTCCGGTATATTGCGTAAAATAATTGTGAATATTACAAACAAATAACACTTTAGAGTTACATAACTTTTGGAAGGGGGGTGCAGGAAAACGTTACGGCGCTTTACTTAGAGGGTGGGGGTCAAAATTTCCAAAAATTGCGTTACGTAATACTTGAACGGCCCCTTACGTATCATAAGCCAGTTAATACGGAAAGGCATCTTCATCATTCAGAGGGAAATAAAATATTTTTACGGCACCATTCTGTCAACAATTGTGTGACTTGATGGGCCATATCACTGTGAAAATGTTTTCAAGGTGGTAAAAAGTTTAAAAGATTTCAAAGATTTATCCTTAAAAGAATAAAGCGGCGATAGCCTAGTTGGTTGTAGAACGGACTACCGAGACGAATGTCCGAAGGTTCAAATCCCAAGGGCACACACGTCTGACTTTTCTAAAAAAATATGTGTGTATTATTTGTGAATTATCGCCTGCTTTAACGGTGAAGGAAAACATCGTGAGGAAACCTGCATACCTGAGAAATTTTTTCCATTAGGAATTTTCGAGGGTGTGTGATGTCTGCCAATCCGCACTAGGCCAGCGTGGTGGACTACAGTCTATTCCCTCTCAGTAAGAGAGGAGGCCCGTGCCCAACAGTGGGACAGTATATAATAAAGGGTTGATATTATTTGATATTATTATCCTTATAAGACGTCATTTCATAAATGAACAGAAGCCAACAATGAAAAATATTTCAAGTGGTGCTTATTGTAAGACCTTCAGTTAGTAGTTTAGATTCATCCACTAGAACTCAGCATTGATCAAAGACTTGTAATCAAATTAATTGTAACTAATGAAATTTTCCTCATAAACTTCAAGTATTTCTCAACCCACACACCTAGAATCGTTTTGTGGTTATAATCTGGCTTAAGTTTATTGATAATTTGTTTTCCTGTATATGCAATAAACGTAGCTTATAAAATATTTTTAATTTCCTGTCGTCTGTAGATATGTCTGATAATGATATCTTTATTTGTGTTTAGTTGTTTCTATATCGTTTTCTTACCTTCTTCCTAATTTTCTATAATTTGCCGCGTACATCTTCTTGGATACTAGAATCCCGAATTCGTTCTCTAATTTCATTATTTTAAGCTGTTCTAAATGGTTTCTGGTATCTTACATGTATTTTCTAATTAGTTTATATTATACTAGCTATTGGCCGTGTTATAAGTTTTTGAGATAAAAGTAGTCTATGCCCTTCTCTGGATTTCAAAGTAGCCCATACTACATTTCATTAAAATCCGTTGGGTAGTTTTCAGTTTATCGCGTTCAGACAAACAGTCGGGAGTAGACGCAGCTTTGTTTATAAAATGTAAGGGTTCATAATTGAACGAATACTATACCAAACATCAGCTATTGTCACTTCAAGATCTCAAAAGAAATATTATAACTACACTACATATTACACAGCTTCAAAAAATTATCCACTTTCTCCCCAGGTTTTACCGAGTCAACTACGACCAGCGAAATTGGGAGCTGCTCATAAAGATCCTGAAGGATCCAAAGAGATTCCAGGATATTCACATCATCATCAACAGAGCTCAGATGGTGGACGACGCGATGAACCTGGCGTTGACTGGCAGGCTGGACTACAAGACCGCTCTAGATGTAACGAGTTATCTGGCGCACGAGAGAAGCTATGTGCCGTGGAAGGCTGGACTATCAGCTTTAGGGTACATTGATACGATGCTTTCAAAGGAGCGAATTATTTGGAATATGGTGTAAGTATTTAATTAATCCGAGAAACTTTTTATTTAATGTACGTGCAAGCTATTTGCATTAAGTAGAACAGCATCTCATAATATTTAGGTAGAGAATCCTAAAAGTTTTACTCATTAGTACTAGTACAACTTAACATTGTTAGTGACTAGACTTATTTATTACCAGCGCTACGTCCTCCGGCTGCTCAGTGGTGCAGTAGACGAAGTAGGATGGGAAGTGACAGCCAACGAGAGCGTCATCACGGCGCAGTACCGCGTGGACCTCCTCGCCTCTGCCTGCCACTTCGAGCACCCTGACTGCATGGAGAACGCGGTCAGGATGTACGCTAACTGGATGCTGGCGCCTAACCCTGATGCTTATAATGAGTGAGTATAGCAAAACGTGCAGGTTTTTATTTAATTGAAGGCGATTTTAGTTGACAGAGTTGTCCAAAACCTTGATAAAAACAGCACGGAAAAGAGTTATTATGCTTATCATATCGATGGCTCCTACGTATATAATCGTATGTTTGTTTTTCACTTTTTTCAGGACAGAGCTTTAAAGGTGTTTCCTTGCACCGTATCGTTAATTTTAACCCTTTTGTTTTTAAATTTAATCTATGCATAGATGATCTAGGGAGGCACAATATAGAGTAGGAATAAAATATTAATTATTTGTAGTTTTTAAATATTGCAGTTACGATGATTTCTGTCGGAAATGCATATGGTAAAAAATAGTAAGCGCTACTTACGATTTTTTACGCCTGCTTAATTTTATAGAAATATCGTATATAAAAGTTACGGTAGTATACAATGATCTTATTAAAGTAAAATTGAGACGTAACACATACATGCCATAATTAACCGCGTACATTGTAAACTTACTTGTAGTGTATGTGATGATTAGGTGATCAAAAATGTATTTATATCATAATAAGCCGGATTTTTAATATAATAGTTTAATAGTTAAAATAGGTTTAAATAAAAACAGTAAATTTTACCTTAAGTTATATTTATTATAAAGTATTTAGGTGGGTACTATTCTTATACAGTAATAAATAGCCAAAAGATAATTATGAAATTAACACACAATTTCTCGTTTTTTCTAGGTATACAAGTTGAAATGTATGTAACCAATGTATAGGTAATTTTTTACCTACGTACATGCAACAAGGAACTAAATGTTATCTTAAATAAACAAAGTGACCCTTTCATTACCCTTAATTTTCTAGAATCACAATGACATCTAGGTATAAAAGTTTAATTTATATACTAGATATTTATTATGTATAGATTGGCAGTATTATAATTGAGCATCACAATTTACGTAATAATCTTTTTATTAATTAGGTTTTAACCGTTGTTACAAGAAAGATTTAGTAGGTAACTTTCATGAGAACATTAACCGGTAAAAGTAGTAATAATGGCTATCTAAAATAATTTAAAAGCTTATTTAATATCATATAAAAACATAATATAATAAACTCTGTTTGCCAGTAAGTTATGAGTACTCTGCGTGCTCTTTATCGTTTGAAAAACTTTCTCCCTACCAAAACTAAGGCAATGCCTGTGCAATCCCTTATCTTTTCTATAATAGTCTACGGTCATGCGTGCTATTTTGAACCAATTCAATGAACTTGACTGCCTCCTGATAACTGCATTCGATTCATTTTGAATCTCCGTAAATATGAACATACGTCAACGCCGTTCTTTGCGGGCACTCACTATACTTCTCTATACTTTCACATCCCAAGTCTCCTTCCTAATTACCTTCTCAATTCCAGTACCTAAGTAGCACTCATAATAAAACCTTCGCTCCTCAAACAATCTTCTAGTTAAGTGTCCCTCTCACAGTTTCTGACTTTACTCACCTCTTCCTTTGCAAATCAATCCATTCTTCTCCGGAATGCACTTTCTCTCGATATTAGGACGACCACGAATCGTTTTGCATCCAAAGCTAAGGTTCTACTGCTGTTGCCTAACATATGTATGTCCGTGTAGTTATATTTTTATTTATTACATTTTTTAACATTTAACATTTATTTTATTATTTTTCACAATTTTATTCATCCCATATTATATTTTTTACACTTATCTTTATTGCCTTCATGACTCCATCACACAAAGGTTAACTGGTAGAGAATGCCCTTTACACATTTTACGTATATAAAGTGTAAAATATAAATGAAATAATATTTACATAGATCATTTTAAGTTTCAAGGATTAGTATCACATGATTTACTGTACTTAAGATAATCTTAAAATCAAGAATGAAAGAGATCTCGTAACCGTCATAAGGAACAATCGGTATCTTCTATAACGGTTTGAGAAGATAATGATGTCTTATTCTGAATCCTTCTCATAAGTCTCTCTCTCGATATCGAGAGGATGAAGGTTCTAATGAAAGGCCTTTTGTAAAACTGTGGTGAATTTTAAAATGACACCACTAGTACAAAGACTAATCAAATATTTTTTTTCGCTTAATATATGGCCAATGAATTGTAGTAAATTGGATTTACAGATACGTTGTTTTGTTGTCGACGCCGGGTATTCATTTTCGTCACAATTTTCATACAGTCTAAGGTGGTTTGGGCATTTGAAGAGGATGGATGATAAGAGACTGACAAAGACTATCTATAAGGCGAATGTGGATGGAGGAGATGATAGAGGTCGCACTGTACCTTTGAATGTCAGATATCTGACATTCTTAGTATAGGTAACTTAGTATAGTACCCGGAACCGTCGGGAATGCATGAAAAGATTGATGAAGGTGGAGAAAGCGAGAGAAGTATGTCAGCATCTTTCAAAATGGCAATCCAGTCTCTCTACCCCTATGGGTAGAATTATGGTATGAACAATTGTCATACACTTTTCTGTTCATCAGTCATATTTATGTAGAATGATATAAAGGCTAGTAGTTTTAATTTTTAATCTTAGACCACTGAAAAGTATTACCCTGCAAAATTTTTCACCAATTTTTATCTTGTAGCGTCAACTTAAAATCAAGAAAATTTACATGATTCATCTCATTTGCTTTGTATGGAAAAACAATCACCATACAAAGTCCATCAATAATAAAATAATAATAATAATACCGAATTTTTAAATAACCTCATAGATAATATCACAAGTAGTTAAAGTCGTTAATGTTGGTGATATACTTTCAAAATCTTCACCCAAGAGTTCAGAAAGGGCTAAAATTTCAATAAGGTCGGCCCTGGCTGGTAACGGAGAGGCTGAAACATTAAAAAACTGACATAAGACAGCATTATTTTTGTCGAGTTCCATGTATACTATTGTATTGATAGTTACGATAAGAGATAGAGCGACGTAAATTATATTAAGTTATAAATACGATAGTAAACACTTTTGTGCGAACTAAGTAAAATATTGCATGTATTAGATACGATAAATAACTTTCGATAATGATCGATGTAAAAAAATGTATGTGTTACATGCGATATAATTTTAAAACAAAACAACGTACATAATCGTATGTGCTACTAACCATATTCTTACTTGATTTGTTTAATAAGCATTCCTAAAAATTGTATTTTATAATAAACTGCGTAAATATTACAAATATAATTCAAAAAGACTTACCCAATAGCCTGTTTTCAGCGTAATTGTTTGAAATGCAATGATCCTCTTCATTTTATTTACAACGTTACAAACATTGTCGTCATTTTAAACCAATCAACAAGCAAATAACACAGAGTTTTTGTGTTCGTGAATATTTTGATAGGTAGAAATATGTAATTACATATTTCTAGTAGAACCAATCAATAATGCTCACATCGAGTTAAACTAATATTTTAGGTTCGAACATGCGTATGCTCAACGTATCGACCGGTAAGTGATACATACGACGCACGGCGCTTGACCCTTCTCCCCCGTAAAATGTGGCCAAAGTAAATACGATCAGTTACGTCGCATGCAAAACAACATACGATAGAAAACGGAAATCTAAAATACTTAATTTTCAATATTTGACTTTCAAATTTACACAGTTCATGGAACTCATCTAGTTCATTTAGAAAACACAAAAAGTAAAAACAACAAAATTGTGGGATACGATTATATACGTAGGAG
>NW_023594072.1:0-17009 GCF_014839805.1 Manduca sexta
AAAAATCATTCCTAACTTCTGCAACTAGTGTTCCAAAATTTGGATATATAGAGGTTTGGAAATCCTCATAAGGGTTGAACATAATGTTATGGTAAGCCTGAAGATTTTAAGATCGCTAGATACATGAGGGATAGACGACAGTTCGTGGAATATGCAGGGCATGTATCGCGACCGTATTTCACGCGATCGGGAGTAAGTCAGGATAGCAATTTAGGACCACCCAATTTGTATTATTTGTAAACGATTTGCCGAAAATTGTTAATAATGCAAAGTGTTTGTTGTTTGCGGACGACTTGAAGTTATATCTGGCTATTAATACAGCAGATGACTGTATGAAGTTGCAATCAGATATAGACAATGTGACCAAATGGTGTGAACATAATCGTCTATAGTTTAACACCTCAAAATGTGCCACCATTTCTTTCACCCATGCGCATAAGCCGATTCTATGGGACTACACAATTTATGGGAAACCGAAAACCGAAAACCGAAACAAAATGAGAGTTTGGTCAATTAGGGATTTAGGGGTAACCCTAAACTCAAGGCTAACATTTCAGATTATATAGTAGATATATGCAAGAAAGCATTTCGGAATTTAAGGTTTATACTACGTATGGTTAGCGATTTTACGAATCTTAATGCTATCAAAGCTTTGTATAGCGCGCTAGTTAGAAGTGTGCTTGAGTGTAACGTAGTGATTTGGGCTCCCTATGAGACTAAGTACGAACTCATGCTAGAAAGGGTACAAAATAAATATTTAAGATTTTTGTACATGAAACAATGAATAAATTTTACCCATTAATGTATCCAACTTTATTTATTTTAGGTATGGTTGGATACAACGAATTCGGGTTGTAAGGCGCATCACATGTTTTTAGAAACTAGTCTTTGTTTATGGGTTCCGGAGAAGTACGTGTAAGGCGGTGGAACTGGCGGTGCCGCGCGCACTAAACTTCTTCAAGAAGCGCCATTACCGCGTATTCTGCTCTTGCGACGGAATTTACATCTTGAAAATAGATTATTATAATTTCGTAAAACGTGAATGCCAAAACAAAGAAAATGTATTCATTACTAAAAGTTACACTACTGTATTAGGTTATCTTATCCTGTTAAAGTAGGAAGGAGGAAAACATAAATAAATAAATAAATAAATCTTTCTAAACTTGAGTAATTTGCTTAAAATTCTACGATCAAATTTTAAGAAATTAGTTTTCTTTATTCTTTTAAAACCGCTGAAAAGTCCATTGGCGTAAATGTACCAAGCTCGCAACAATTATTTACACTGTACAATCCAGAGTATTACCACACACATGTTACTAAGTCAATATGTCGTCGCATTCAATTGCATGAAATCGATACACTAGAGTTAACAACGCTGCAATTATCATTAACCCAGTTTCGAGCGGTTTGATACCAGATTATTTATGTTTCTGATGTGGCAGTAAAGTGGCCGTATTATCTGCAACGCGAATGGGATGATTCGGTTCTAAAAGTGCCAAAAAAGGACAACAAAATACGAATTTGGAGTGCTGTAGAGCTGTATCAATGTTCTAAAATATCTTTGTTTTTGTTGATCTCTTTCTTTCCTTAAAATTTAGCAGTACATCCAGGATTTCCCTGGCGTCATCCGTATTTATAAGAGGCGTCACTTACTATTAGTTTTTTTATCTTATTTCATCCACGAAGTAAGTAAATGTGTGCTTAATGCGCAAGGAATTCTCTTTATGAATTTGGTACTAACCTTACTTAACTCAAGGTTATAGATCAGATGTCGTTGTTTGTAAAACATAAATGGGAAAGAGTTTATCCATGTGTTTATAGAGCAATATTTTTGTCAAGTTGTATCCACTCTAAAGAATTATTTCAGCCTGATTTTTGGTATTAAATTATATTATATATTTTGGTACTAGTTAACACAGTGCCCTGTGTGTTCCGATTATTTACATTTAGTTACTTTTCAACCACTAACTATTAAACAAATTTTGGTCGGATTGAGATAAAATAGTGTATTGTTTAACATTGTGGTACCATTTTATTCAATGGCCCTGAGACACGGTACTACCAACGCGGACCACCTGCGCACAAAATGTTATTATCTCATTAGAGAAGCCCTTTCTGTTTCCTCAATTTGTTGGAAACAAACGGAATTTTAATATTATTCCCGTGAAGTCTTGTACCTCGTAATCCTAAAGCATTTTGTCGTTAATGTTTCGCAGAGTAAACTGGCGGTTGTTTTCACCAATTTATGTTTTTGTTTATCTTCTTTAATTACGTTTTGAGTTTGTATCCGAAAGGTGCGTTTAGTAAGGTCATTTGTGAATTGGTTATGATGATGATTAAAGATTCTTTTGCTGTGTACGTAAGCTATTGTTATCTAGATTTTAGCAAGGATTATGACTGTGAAATATAAAACGAAAATTATATCAATCGGATTTAGTCAAATCCCATTCCTTTCCATCTTCAAATAGTGACGTCATAATACCGCAAAAGAATCTTTATTCCTACGCTTCATACTATAGCCAGCGTCAATTCTAGTAACATTCAGAAATTATACGAAAACTTTTGATAATTAAACTGGCGCTTGAACCGTTCGGGCTGTGGTTGTGTAAACAGAGAGCACGCTAGTCATTTCGAGAATGGTGCCGTCCCACATTTCTACTTATTTACATTTCATTTGCGAGAATGTGCACGAGATACGCTTCTCCTTCTGTTACATAGATATTTGTACCTGGATATGAAAGTATTGAAATAAATATCAAAATTGTTTCGCTTCTATTTCCTGGGTTATGTTTGACAACCTTGACTAGGAATGGGTCATTACATATTTAGGTCAAGGCAGATAAACTAAATGCAGAATAAGTCTACTATGATTTTGAGTTGGAATTTTTGAATAATGTTTATCGAATTTATATATTTTTTTTAGGAGTTTCATGTAAAGAGATAATATGTAATGGAAAAAAATTTTTTTTTTTATTGTTTTGTATGACGAGATGAGTATGGCGCTCGCCTAATGGAAAGTAGTACGACCACCCATAAACAGTAGCAACACCATAAAGAATTTTAAAATACAAAGTACTGCGTGCCACTCCATTGTCGTCGTCCTTGTGAGACAAGGTGTTAAGCCTCATAATACCCAATAATTTTCCGATTTGCATAGTACAATGCATGTCCACTGGTGCCTAGCGGTGGAAATATCTATATTGCGTTGATGCGGGGGTGCTCATGCGGGTCTTTGCATACCAGAGATCTACCATCAGTTATTATAAAACCTTTTACATGAAGATTAAAATGATCTATCTAGAGGGATATGATTTTCTATATCCTCGCAATATCGTATTTACACATTATATTAAATTTTCAAGATGTCGCTGACCTAGATTTCTTTATGAATCTTCGCTAGTTGCAGTCAACAGTTAAAGAGCTGGGTGCGCGGAAATAAGTTAAAATTACAGTCCAATGCAATCAAGGTAAAGAAACGTCTGGGATCTTTGCGATCCAGAGAATCTAACTATTATTAAATGCAACAACCTCTAAAGATGCTTGGATGTTTGTTAGAAGATCTTAAACTCAGATACAGCTTAAACAGATTTGGATGAAATTTGCTACTTTTTATTCAGGTAATTTACTCCTATAGATAATTTTGTTTTTGTTCTGATTATTAAAATAGATGATGCTGGCGCAATACAGGTGGAGATATGGATCGCTATAGTGATTAAAGAACTTTTATATCGGGAATGGCTTTTCAAGCAGGCAAAGCTGTGAGCCATAGGTACCTAAGTTAATAGTTTAATACAATTCAAACGAATATTCATATATTTTCAATTTCTATAGTTTTGATTGGTGCATACACTAACATGAGTACTGTTCAGAAACATACGTGCATTAAGGAGCAGTTCAAAATGGATAACAGTAAGTGGTAAAACATTGAAAAAGTCATCAGTTATAACTTTGTTACAGAAAGACAATAATATCATACATATGGTATTTACTAAAAGCAGTTTTCGGTATAACACTTCCTTGCTCCTTAAGGTGTTTCATAGGTTTCTTAGTTGCTATTTCATGGGAAAAATTAGGTACTTCGTGGTTGCTGTGTTAACCTCTTCTTCTACGTCCTCTTTTCTACGTTCAATGTGAGGACAGCGCAAGACAGACAAGCGTATTATGTAAAATGTGTGGTTTGTTTTTGGAAGCATCTTTTTACTATCAAGACAATTTAATTCAATAAATTAAACAAAAACCTTTATTGGTCATGTAGGCATTCCAAAGCCAAGATGATAAGTCAATATAAAGAAGTGATTTAAATTTTCACTTAAATAATTTAGATAGATTTCTTTAAAGAATCGCGCGAATTAGCAGGTTCAGAGAACATGCACGGGTTCGGGATTAAGGCAAGGAATACAGAAGTGGAACTGTGATCGTAGCTAAGTTTTCTATTATAATCGTTAACGCTAGCGTTATGTATGAGAATGACATATGTTAGTGATGAGATAGGTTATGTCATTTCCATTAAATTTTCTGTTTTGTAATACCGTTAGTGATTGGAGAAAGCATCTTGACTACAGCCCCTGAAATTAAAAAAGATAATTTGAATTGCATCGAAACAATAGAATTCAAAAGCGAAAAATCAGATTGGACTCATTGGGTTATCTATCTAAGTTGAAATTTCCTTTATTCCACAAATCCGATGCAATTCCCAAGGCAATATTTCACGTGCCCCCACCCTATCGAGATTTACTTGCATCTAGATAAAGCCTCGCTGAAGTGGACGCTGGATCTCAGATAACAATGCAATTTACACTACCCGCTGAAAGTACTGAATGTAACTCGACATTTTTTGTCTGTGAGGAAATTGATCTGTACTGCGTTAAGAGGATTTGTTGAATTACTTTCCAATTTCCCTATATAGGCATTTAGATTTTAATGTTTTATTTCCTGCTAGCTTTCCCTGATGATATTTAACTCTTTTAGGTTGAATTCACAAATTTCTTCTCTTAATATCAGTTTATATTACATAATACCAACTCGTCTGCAAAATTTTATGTTTCTAAAATTTTACCCATCAGTGTAATAATTAGTGTAAATTTTTAATATTTTGATTTTAAAGAAATTAAAACCAGAATATATTATATTCCTACTACGTTACACGTTTTAATTAAATTACACTTTTAGAATAATATCAGAAAGATCAATAGAAATTATATTTAATTTCTTTATGTTCGTCGTATTAGTAAATTCTATTTGCTATACATCAAAAGACGGAAGCTAACAAAGCGTAATCTTTACAGAATCATGTGCCTTTAATACACATATTTTATTTAACAAAGCTTGTATTATTCATAACTCTATTCCACAAAATATTACAATCTCATCAGTCCGCTCCAATTTCAGGGAGCATTGTCAGTTAACCTGATTCCCGTGTAAGTCAGGAGTGACGTTTCCCGCTTACGTGGAAACGTAAATGTTTCTGGCATCATGTTCCGCATGCCAAGCAAATGCCAGACGGACAAATTGAGTGTCGCGTGACAGTCGTGCGACAGAATTACGCGAGATTGAACCACTACGTGCTACTATTTTCTGCTGCTCCGCTTTGAGATCGTTTTAAAATGCAGGCATTTTGCAGACTTTTAGTAATGTAGAGGTGTAAATGATATTACTAAGGTAAAATAAAACTAAAACATATTTAGAACGTTTACTTTTGTTTTATATTTAGAATAAATAAAATAGTTTTGTAAGATAATACTTTGGTAAAATGATTGAACAGGCACATTATAAGAAATTATTTAATATACCATCTCTAATTCGACATGATAAACCACGCAAGCCACTAACTCCAATGCGTAATTAAAATTTCACCACAAAGCCGAAGCCTCTAGAGTCAGAACGTGACGTAGAATAATTTAGTCATACGGTTTCCCCTGTCATACTCTTTGACTCAATGATTATAGCTCGGACCGGATCAGGTTAAAATAACGAGGGAAATGCAAATCCGTCGCATTATTGTGGCGTTAACGATTTGTGCCCTCATGCGCTCTCAAGATAAAAGAAATGTGAGTTGTCCCAGAATAATTATCTGAATATGTTTGCGTTTTATTGAATGCTTGTGATGTAGCGTTGTTGGTAGGGAATTGTTTGATGGTACTGCTTTAGTAGGAAAGAGCATCTGGGAACTGCGAATATCTTGAAATTAGCAATGCGGTTAAACCAGAAAATTTAAAACAAATTATAACAAAAGACAACACTAATCGATCAAAAATAATATTGCGACAGTCATTTCCCGAAACAAACGCGTACATCATAATCCTTTAGCGAATAATGCTTTTATTATACCACAAATGACGGAGTATTTACAAAATAAATTGCTTAGTGGATTACAGAAGGATGCCCCGCTAGGGGTCTTTCTAACAATGGACACTTTGCTAGAGATTTGAAAGGCTTTCGGACGGTGTAAATAATTTTTACCTCGAAGAAGTTCTTTATGTTTTGTAACACAAACAGTCAACTCGAGTGCGGATCTCGTGGAAATGAATTTAAGATACCGAGATCTCTCTTGAGGCGACAAAGATCGGTATCGTTGAGCGGAATGTAAAAATAATCACCAAGTTAAGTGAGTTTGAAAGGCTGTGTGCCTATGTTTTTGACATCAGCATTTTCTTGTTAGGTTTTCATTATGAACTATAATTGTTTTATCGTTATTAGTGTGCATCAAGTTTACAATACTTCCACATAAATGCGTAAGATTGTTAAGATAATTAAATGTTTGATTAATATAGAAAAAACCATAAATCGCAGAGCGAATATGAATGAAATTTTTAGGCTTTTACAGATAAAGCTTGACACTCATAGTATGAAAAGTTTTCACGCGGGTAGAGCTGCGAGTAACAGTTAGTGCAAGACAAACACTGATAACAGCTATTTTTTAAGATATTATCGACGTCCTTGTATTGGAAAATGTCTGTAAATTAATTATGTAATAACAAACTACACCAGCATCATACCAGCGATCTTTTTACTTTTTTTTTAATACGGAGCGAGTAATAAATTTGGCTCGGTTGTTATAGATAAAATTACCCAGGATGATGTTAGCTTACCCTAATAAACGTCAAACGCGGGCCGGACGCGGGTCTGTATCGGATTTCACACTACCGTCATCCCATATTAGAACAACTACTACGCCTCTCACAACCTTCAATTTTGCCTTTTGATATTTTTATCTCAAAATACCTGTGTTATTTTTACCGTGTACTGTTATGTTTTATTTATTAGATGCCTTACTAATATCAGTGTTACATCACAGTTCTTGTTAGAGTAGTGAAGCTAACGTACTTTTCGACAGCACTGATCTTAGTCATAAGCAATATGCAGTAGCAGCAACAATGTGAAATTTTCTCGACAAATGTATGTCGGCACAATGCAAACAAATATCTTCGGTATCATTTCAAATACCAATCGATGTATAGCAAACTAGCTTTTGCATGTAGCTCTACCCATGTGAATAAGTTATAGGCGAAAATATATTCCTGGGATTAAAAGGTAGCCTGTAGTATCCAGGTATAATATAGCTTTCTATTAGTAAAGAAAACATTCAAAATCAGTTATTATTTCTCAGATTAGCGCGTTGAAATAAACAAATTCTTTAGCTTTATATATGAGTGTAAACATTAGTTATCAATTTATTATTTATACCCTCGTTAAACAATCGATTTACACAAGACGATGCAAAAATCTTCAATAAAATCGCTCACGAAGCAGCGCTTACTCTATTTAATTACGCTAAACCTTTCTTCAGCTAGTCTCAGGTGCGTGTAAGGAAGTTTTCAATCAAATCAGTGGAGAAGTAAAGGGAACGCACTCTGCCAGTGACTGATTGACAACATTGTAACAGAAAAATGGCCCTACATTTCCCGAACTTCGCAATTTCTTACATATATCAAGGAGTTTTGTGGTGCGGTGTGGAATTTGTGCTAAAATTATTTTGGGATATGGAAAAATAATATTGTTATGCGAAAAAATTGTTATTGTGTTTTAAAATTCAAAGATATTACTATTAATAATGAACGTATACAGATGAGTTGCATTTATGAATATATTGAAAATCATTATATAAATATTTATAAAGGTTAAATTAAATTTACCAATATTAAATATCCCAATCAACATATTTTGATGAGCGAGTTATGTTTTCAATAAATAGCCCTAAAACCGCGAGGCGGGCGCACAATTATACAAACCAAACAATAAAGATAATCAACTTACGAATAAATAAACATAACCCAGTAGGATGTCACTTGCCTTCGCAAGTTGCCGACCGCGACCGCTACTAGTTACACAAACTTGGAACCAAGTTACGGCACAAGTTGCGACCAACGTCTATTAGATTTAGTTTAATTGATAGTAATCAATTGTGAAAGATTGTTTGAACATCTGTATCGTGAATTTACGACCAATGTGGTCCCATGCATCAAAGTTAATTGTACAATATGGAAAGTCGGATTGTATTTTGATTATTGGTTTAGGAAATGTGAATGCGAACATATAAATATGATTTAGCTGGCCAGTGGATTAACAGCTAAATAGTTTTTGGAATATTTTAGGACAGATATACATATCTACATACATTATGTATGTATGTAGATATGTAATGCATATACTCCATACAGTAGTATAAAAGCAGGAGAAAGAATTAGTTTTATACTTATAAAAAATGGAGACCTTACTTGTTAAGGGAATTTAAACTATAGGAATAAACTATCTTTCTAGCGATAAAGGTATTGTTGAACGTAATATGATGCCTTTACGGTTCTATAGGGACTTTGGCGTAAGATCGAAGTATTGTCTTTAACAGGATGTAGGTTTAAATGAAATTAAAAGCAATACTAACGATGTAACTAGCTTAAATTATCGAGAACTTGATAAAGTTGTCGATAAATTGTGATATTATTGTTGATAAACAATAATAATCAGCCTCGGCTTCGAATTTATGAAGTACGCTTTTGCTAGCGGCTTTGCCCGCGTGAAGGAGATTTCTGGGATATTTTTTTCCGACTTACTTGATATGTATCGTTATATTATGACCAAATTATACAAAATCATTATAAATTGTAGCGTATGTGTTATTCTGATGTATAACCAATATTACTGTAAAATATTTATCCAAATCCGTTTTGTAGTCTTTTCGTGAAAGAGGAACAAATATGTACATAAATACCTAGTCTTGCCATAAATATTGTAATAAAGAAAAAAGAAAATTGTTAACTGCAAATAACATTTATTACTTTTACAGTGTGTCAGTTTAATACATAAATATAAAACAATTAAAAATATAAAAAGCTTATTCGAAGTGGTCTCCATTGGCTGCAATACAGTCCTTTAAACGATGAGGCCAGTTATCAATAGAAGCACGCACTCTTTCCATGGGAAAATTCTTCACTGCCAATCGTATAGATTGTTTTAGGGACTCCAAATTATCATGGCGTTTAGAGCAAGCTGTACTCTCTAAAACTGACCACAAATCATAATCCAGCGGATTAAGATCGGGACTAGACGACGGCCAGTCTTCAGCTCTGATGAAGTCCGAAACGTTCGATTCCAACCAAGACTGCGTGGACCGAGCTTTATGACCCGGCGCCGAGTCTTGCTGGAAGGACCATACTTGGTTATTGAACATGGTGATGTTAAGGGGCTTAACTACCTTCTCAAGAATGGTATCTTGATACACTTGTGCCGATGTTTTGATACCTTTTTCACAAAAATATGGCTCAGTCACTCCTTCATAGCTAACACCCCACCAAACCATCACTGAAGTCGGATAATGTCCACGTTGCACTCTGTCGACTAATTGGGAAGCTTCCTTAGAGCTTTGAGCATAAATACGGTCATTTTGTTTGTTAAAATGTTGCTCAATTGTAAAAATTTTCTCATCCGTAAACAAAATTTTTCTGTGACCTCCCTTTGCGTACCGCTTCAGTAGTTGTTTCGATTTTACCACCCTATTCTTCTTTAAATTATCAGTTAAGAAATGGCCAGTGCGTCTCTTATAGGCTGCAAGTCCTAAGTCATCTTTTAAAATACGCGACATGGTTCTAGGTGCTATCTTCATTTCCCGAGATAAAATCTTTTGCTTTCGGACAGGATTTCTTCGAATTCTTTCCCTTACTGCTTTGACCACCTTTTTCGTACGAACACTACGTGGACGGCCAGATCTTTTCTGTCACAAACAGAGGAGGTCTCATTGTACCTATTAATAGCCCGGTACACAAACATTTTACTAATACCAAGTGTATGGAGAGTTTTAAAAATTGCATTTGGCTCCATACCTACTTTGTGTAATGCTATCACAGCGATTCGGTTCTCTTTATCACCCCACACCATTTTAATATCGCAAAATATTTTACAATGTATTGGCGCCAAAATGAGAAAACACAATGAACAATCGTATAAAAATGACAGATTCGAAATTCAAATGTAATATTTTTTTATAATTAAGTGTAACAGTATTTATGGCCAGACTAAGTATATTCATCCATCCTCACAAACTTTCGCATTTATATTAATATTAGTAAGGTCTATCTAAACCCAAAGATGTTTCCTTAATGATTGCGAAATCTTATCGATATCTATTGAATAACTTTAGAATTGTTAAGTGGGTAGATAGTTCGCACAAGTGCGGCGGATGGGACAAACAAGTTCTTGAGTGGGAATTACGTATTGGTTAAAGCAGGTTTGGACGTCCATATGCAAGGTGGTCAGACGACTTGATAAAAGTCGCAGGAACACGCTTATTGCAAGCTGCTTCTGACAGGTTCATCTAGAAATCTTTAAGTAGTCTCTATATTCAGCAGTAAACTTGAGGCTGAAGATGATGAGAAAGCTTTAGTATAGTATGTTAAAAAACATGACCATTTCTATAAAATTGAAGTAATAAATTCACAAAAGTTTTCTGTAAATTAATTTCCCCAAAGAATTAGTTACAAACGTAATTCTAACGTAGGCTTTTTAGCCGCGTAGTTACACGGGTCAAAATTGTAGGCTTTATTCGGTTACCCGTCCTTCCGCAACAGCCGTGAGGTAGCGTTACAATTGGTCCCCAGACGCGCTGAGTTTCAGAACAACGGTTTCAACAATTGGACGCGAAATTAGGCCAAATATAATCTGGATATCAGTCGAGATATTTTAGTTGTGTTTATCCGAGCATCTGTACAGGCGTGAAATTAGGCCAAATATAATCTGGATATCAGTCGAGATATTGTAGTTGTGTTTATCCGTGCATCTGTACAGGCGTGCAATGGGTTCGAAAACTGATGACATAAGTTTGGTTAAATTTATGAATTTTAAAATAATTTGGATTATGTGTCTGATATTAGATGGTGTTAGAGTCATCATATTTCTGTTTTTATTCTTAAAGTTTGAAAAAGTGTTTATAATATTTTTTAGAATTAGATAATAAATAGACATTGGCATAATATGACGGACAGAAAACCCAAGTCTAGCGTTACTTTATAAGCTATTTTAATAATGGGAAACCACAAATTGGAACTTATATTTCAGGAACGAACTTTTAGCCAGCAATACCTCATTACACGAATATAGCCTCTTATCTCGGTGTAACAATATATTATGTGCACTAATTGTACCACTTCTGACCCCTCCAGGAACAGCAGCAGCTATAGGTATGCTAGAGAATTAATCACGATCAAGCTTTATAATTGTTTGACTACGCAGTCTACGCCGACAAAGCTTACTACGCCCATTGTCTACGTATGCCAGCCGTGTAGCATCGTAGCATTAAAACTGTTAATCAATCATTAGGTAATGAATAACTTGATCATCAGCCGTTATTTCTGTTGTAATAGTTATGATTGTAGTATAGTAGTAAGTGGGGAAATGGTAATATAATTTTCATAGACTAATATAAAACTTTATATCAAGTAACCAATTCGTATTAAATAGTAAATGAGATGGAATATTTATAGTCAGCCTGGCTGCTTATTGAATATTTTTCTTGTGATTTATGAATACGCTAAACCATTTAAATATTAAGCAAGCAATATTAAACTTGTACTCGTTGGGAATTCCCAGCGAGTCTCGTCTAAGTTCAACTTTCATAGTTTTCCGCTTTAACTTTCATAAATTTAATCAATACCGTCCATTCTGTGATCATTTTTATTAGCTAACTTTTGGAAAATATGAATATTTTATACCCTACATTTTAATTGAATTGTAATTTGGGGGTTAGGTGTTGAATATGAATTCATGATTTATGAATATAAATATTTAACTTTGAAGAGCCAGTGGTTTTTTGCTGATAATTAACATTCACAGCTTTGCGAGCTATAGACCTTGGTTTGATTTTAAGCTAGATAGATTATATTTTGGTCAATATTTCATATACCTTTTATTTCAATGTCTTCTACAAAGAAAAAGCGCCGTGACACCGTGTAGAGTTCAAAGACACCCATTTTTTTTAATACTGTACTAAAACTTTCCACTTAGCGGAACCTCCCCCCTCTTCCCCACCTTATTGAACACACAAAATTTGATATTGTCTAACAGCTTCTCGAAAATAAAACACCCTTTCTATCATTTGGCAATAAAAATATCCCTACACAAAATTAATTTAAAAAATCCAACAAAATACCCGCATTAATAACAGAAACAAAACATTCAGAAATAAAGAGTAAAACAAACTGGGTAACAGAGTAAATTGTAATTTTATAAGCACCCGAGTCCACGTTGCGTAAACACTCGTTACCTAAATTGTGTTTGCTTTACTTTGCCGAGACCATCCCAGGGGCACCAGTTTGTAGTTAATTTAACATTTTATTGATATCAATGTGTATAATTGGGTACAGTTTATAGTAATTTAGTTTTTGTCAATGTTTAAGGGAGTTTTATTGGTATCACTGTTTAGCTGTGACGAAGAGTGTAATTTCCCGAATGGGAAGCTAACAAAATATATAGGTACTTATACTAATTATGATTACATTTTAGCGTACTATGCTATAAATATAAATTATTTATATATTAAAAATATAATTTATTTTAATATATTACAAAAGGGAAGCCGGTAGGACTAAGGTTATATGGACACACTTCGGTACTGTTTTAGAGGAAGGCTTGTATTCAAAATGTTATATAAAAATATTTATAGTTGTTGGAATAAGTTGTTAGCAACATTCACTTAAATATTATTTAAATTAAAAACGATTTATTTAATAAATAAAGTACACGATGTCTTGCTAATTGGTTTTCCTCCACACTTAAGAAAATTATTCAGTAGCTATTATAATTAAAAAAACCGTTGGATATCAACATAATTCAAAAAAGCAAATGACATAATTAAAGAACAAAATGTGCGAACTTCTCGTACATTTACTTAACTGTAGTTGAATTACTCGCAAGACACAAGATTGTCAAACTTTTTGCAACATTACCCAAGGAAAAACTTCAAACGACTATTTAACTTTACGGAAACTCACGTAAACTTCTTAATAAATTCCTCCGAGTGTAACCTGAAGACATTACGAACAGGCTCGGATTTAAAAAGACGCCATTTGAAAGCCATTCGTCCATCTATCGGAGTGACACGCAATCAAACAATACAATAAAACTTCTCTTCCGAAAAATACTTGAAAATAATTTCTCCATTTAAATTCAGGAGGGTGAGGTCTATGTCGAGTTCGGCGCTAACAAAGGTTCTATGTTGTGAAGGTAATAACTGCTGGAGCGTAGTTGATGTGTTTGGCAGTAGGTTAGCTTTGCAAAGTTCCGAAGTTCAATCCATTTGTGTTCTTGATGATATCGTTATTGTTTGTGAGGATTTTGTAGTGTTATTATTGCTTCAAACATTCTTAAAACTTAGTTATATTTCGTGTTATCAGTAGACAATAAAATGTATAATTGTAATATTCATTTGTCTTTTATTAGCTATAATCGGCGAACATCGAAATTTTATAACAGCATCACAATCATTAAATTCCGGCCTCATTAGCCAATACATGCCTTGACTTACTGCAAGCTTAGATTAACAGCATCAAAGGTGCTCCCTGTACATTGTGCTTGTGAAAAAGGTTGGAATAACAAAATGAAAGAGGCACATGGAAGGAAGTTTTAAAAGAAGCAGCATTTGTTGCCAACAGCCCGGTGGCCGACTGTTTTATGTTACGCAACTTTTTACGTGGCCATTGCCTGATTACTTTTTGCTACTTAAGCTACGTCACGGGACGCAGAATAAAATATTTGTCGAAAAACTCCAAGTTGTTTTAATCCCAGAAGTCCTTTTTAGGCTGCACTGGAGTTACTCATTATAATTTTTAAGTTATGAAAAAAGTTGAATTAAGGATTTTTTAGAGATGGAAATGTAGTTGATTCGATAATTTTAGGTGTTAAGAAATGCATTATGTAAACCAGATATATACGGTTAAAGCATATCTATAGTAATATAAAGCTGAAGAGTTTGTTTGTTTGAACGCGTTAATCTCCGGTAATAGTAAACCGATTTTGATTTTTTTTCACTAATAAGAAGTTAAATGACTCCTCAATGCTACAGGCTATTACTTTTAGGTTTTTAGACTTTACTTCTGATCACCTTTTCACGTGGGCGGAGTTACGAGCAAAAGCTAATAATATTCAAGTTATCACAAAAGATAAACTGTCCCACCAACTGTCGAACATACTTGAAATCCCAGACCATCCATTACATAAAATAGTATATAATAAAGTAATCAAGTTGATTGTAAAGCGGACCCTAGGCATATACATATTCAGTAACAAGTCCCTTGCGAGGCATCCGCCGGGTAAGATAATCGTCTGCGTATGCAGATTACAATTGTTACCACATAGTTAGACTAATGTATTTGTTGTATGAATTGGGCACGAGGCTGGATACAGTGTGGATTTCATGCTAGCTTTAGTGATATTTGAAATGTTCTCGTGAATAACTCTTGAAACATAAAATGAAATAGAGGAACGAACTGTTATGTAATTGATTTCTTATGTTTACGTGAATGTTAGATATCCAAATGTCGATTATTCAAATATTATTGTGGTTTTTTATATTATAATTTTCATGTCTCGTTAAAGACTATACAGCCGTCATGGCTAAGGGGGAGGGGGAGGGGGGGTATTGAGGTGTTGATTAAAGATATAATATCTAAATTTTATACTTTATTGGAGCCCAGATATCGTATTGTATGAGAGATGATTACTTCTTTAGTATTTATTTACTATTAGGTGCAGTTGATCACTACCATGCACGAAAAAAAAACACGAGCTATAGAGTATATAAAAATACTGATAACTAATTCTTTTAATAACAGTATACATTAATATAAAGACCGTAACGCAAGAGTTATAAGGTTTCATATAAAAAACTAGTCCCAAGGCTATAAGCTGGTCAAAGGAAGTTACAAGGGTTGGCTGCTTCGTTGGATTTAATTAACATTATTTAAAAGTATTATATAAGCTGTGTGTATTCTTTGTGAATTTATCGTTCGCTTTAACGGTGAAGGATAACATCGTGAGGAAACCTGCACATCTGAGAAGTTCTCTTTAGGAATTTCGAAGGTGTGTGAAGTCTACCAATCCGCACTAGGCCATCGTGGTGGACTAAGGCCTCATCCCTCTCAGTACTAGAGGAGGCCCGTGCTCAGCAGTGGGCAAGTATATAATACAGGGCTGATATTATTATTATTATATAAGCTTAGGGTTTTAATCTAAGGAGGAGTAAGCTAGGGTTCAATTATTGCTACCTTTTCTGCATTTATACTCGTCCGTGACGTTGCCACTACATTAATAAGGCGTTTCGATGGAATATATGTTTTGATATTATAATTTTAATAGATTTAACATTATTACCTGCGATTTCATGATTACTATTAAACCTATTCGACAATGTTTATGTATTAAATATAAATTGTAATAACATTGTTAAAAATATCAGTTCAAGAAAAACTTTTCTATTGGAGGTTAAATTACTGTTTTTGACACTCGTTTACCTCTTCTTTTAATATAAATCCTGATAAAAATATGTATTAATATACTTACTTAAAATAGAACTGATTGTCAGCCGTCAATTAAGTTATTTAAACATTAAAATTGTAAGTTTATTATTTGTTTTCTGCAATAAAAAAATCGAAGCTTAATTACTTCTTCAAAACAATAGTTAATACAAGATCAAGTTGGTTAGTTACTTTATTAAAACAACTTTGCTTACTGTTTGCGGCGTACTTCCTGCACTTTGAAGTCTTCACTTTGTCTGCACTTCTAGCTGTTTTTATAAGATAACTTGCCTTGATGTTGGCCGCGGAAAAATAACTAACAATGTATCTTACAAGAGAATTAACTCCGGGGATTTTTATTTTTCACCTAAGACGTCTGTCTTGTAAGAAGGGAACTAAATTTGAAAAGCAAAGAGAAAACACTGTTTATTGATATAGTTTATCACTGATTAAAAATTAATTTAAGTTAAATGTTACATACCTACAGCCAATTTTGGATGTTCACTCTTCGATTTTGTTATAATTTGATTAATCAATTTCGTTAAGAAAAGCAATATGCTAAGTAAATTTATTCATTAAAACTACTTGGATCTTGGCTATGTACTCAAGAGCTCTAAAATTAGTTTGATATCAGACGTGTTAGAAATATATTCAATGTTTGCGTACAATTTACGAGCGACGCGTGGAGCCTAAGAAATTTACTTTTCATTTGGAATTTGTGAGCTGAATTAATCAGGTTAGTAACAGTTATATACAAGATATTATGTTTTAAGATAAACTATTCCCATTATACCTTTAGTTATATTATAATAAAAGTAATTTTTGTTTTCTTATTTAACTGGTATTTTTGTAATTAATAGTCGATATACATACACACAAGCATTGTTAAAAGTGATCGGAAAATATAAACGAATGGCAGCTAATTGCCTGTCAATTCACGAAACAAAAGTCAACATTGTTTTTGACTTTAAGAGTACTTTTAAATATATCAAAATATATATTTCTAATACAGAC
>NW_023594073.1:0-17001 GCF_014839805.1 Manduca sexta
GGAATATGAGACGGAGTTGCATACGGATGCCAGTTCATTGGGAATAGGGGGTATATTGATGCAGTGGCAACCTGAACCTCACGTTCTGAAACCCATTGCGTATTTCAGTAGGCAGACTACACCTGAAGAGCGTCACTTACACTCTTATGAGCTTGAAACACTGGCAATAGTCTGCTCACTAAAGAAATTTAGGGTTTACTTATTAGGTCTGAATTTTAAAATTGTGACAGATTGCAATGCCCTTCGTACGACATTGACTAAACGCGATTTGATACCACGGATAGCTAGATGGTGGCTCCAAATTAGTGAGTTTACTTTTAGTATAGAATATCGTCCTGGAACCCGTATGGCTCATGTAGATGCGTTAAGTCGTAATACCAGACTGCTGCCTGAGAACGATAGATCTACTATTACAGTTTATAGCATAGAGACGGACAATTGGCTTTTAACCCTACAATTATCGGATCCAGATATCTCCCGAATTTCTAAAATTTTAAAACCCGAGACTGACGAAGAAGCTAAGGATATTAGGAAAAATTACGCCATCAAGAACAATAGGGTATATAGAAAAGTTAGTGACAGACTTTGTCTAGCTATCCCTCGAAATGCTCGTTGGCAGATATGCCGGTCTAATCACGACGACGTGGGACATTTAGGTGTTGCTAAAACAGTTGAGAGAATTCAATCTATGTTCTGGTTCCTAAATTGCGTAAATTCGTCAAGAAGTACGTAAAATCTTGTATTCACTGTGCTTATAATAAAGATGATACTTCTAGAATTAAGAGTGGACAATTGTACCCTATAGAGAAAGTAAGCATTCCCTTCCACACTATACACATTGACCACATAGGTCCATTCGTTAAGAGTAAGAACGGTAATGCTTATATTCTTACTGTAGTGGATGGGTATACAAAGTACATTTTTATAAGAGCTGTTAAAGATACAAAAACTAAGACAACGGTTAAAGCTCTTTTAAATATATTTTACGATTTTGGATTACCATCACGTTTAATATCAGATCGAGGTACCTCTTTTACCTCAACTGCTTTTAAAACATTTTGCGAGACCAATGGGATCAAACATGTGCTTAATGCTGTTGCATGTCCTAGAGCCAATGGGCAAGTCGAAAGGTACAATCAAACGATATTATGTGCGTTGGCAAAATATAACGACGGTAATGACGAGCGGGATTGGGATATGTACACTGGCAAAATCCAATGGGGTATCAATAATGCTACTAATTCCACTACACAAAAAACAGCCACAGAAGCATTATTTGGGATTAGACTGAGGGATAGTCTTAGTAATAAATTAGATGTTAATACAGATGAAACTATTAGCCCTGAAACTTTGGTTAATGTAAGAAATGAAATAACTAACAATATTCAATCTAGTCAAATCAAACAAAAAGAAAGTTATGATCAAGGTAGAGCACCTGCACCTACTTATAAGAAAGATGATTTAATCAAAATTATTAGAACTAATTTTAATAATAAAGGTAACAGTACCAAACTTTTGTCTAAATTTATAGGCCCGTATAAAATAGCAGAAGTTTTAGGTAACGATAGATATAGAATAATCGAAATACCTGGCTTTACTACTAAAAAGCATAAGTTTGAAAGCGTTGTTGCCGTCGACCGTATTCGACCATGGATTAATATTAATGAACCGAACCAAACAGATAAAAATGATTCTTCTAGCAGTAGTAATAACCTGACAGTGACAGTGAGAGTAATGACGGCTTCATATCTAATCAACCTAAGACCACTTAACAACCGAATGTAATGATTTTTATACACTTGTTAACTTAATATAATGCCATTGTGTACTAGTTATAAGAGCAGAAGTATTGTACTATTATTAATTTTATTAATACTATTATTAATTTGTAACGTGCGTCAGGAGATCGCACGCTGTAGGACGGCCGAATGTAATGATTCTGTAAATTTTTAATTAAATTAGCAATGATTTTGATAATAATTAAGAACGCTGATTTTTAAAGATATAAAATATTTTGGTTATGAACATGACTATTTTCATTAGATGTTTTATTTGGATTTTATTTGGATGTTATTTTATAATATTGTGTTTTAAAATTATACTTACATTGGTAATAAATTCAATAATTTTGGAATATAAAAATAAGATTAATTGTAATGTTGGTTGATCGATTGATTCGACAATTTATAAAAATAAGTTGATTGCTTCCGGTAGTAGGTAGTCGATTTTATATTATTCTGTGCACACTTAGTCAGTCGGTGGAGAGTTGTCGATCGACTAACAAGTAAAGCAGTGAGCTTGTGAGATACGAATTAAAATAGTGATTGAATACCTGGAGTGTTTAATTTCATCACAGTAGTTTGAAGTCGAAAAAATCGAATATACCTTTTTTTTAATTGCTTTGAATGACGAGACGAGCTTGTCGTTTGCCTGATGGTAACTGATACAACAGCCCATAAACTGTAGAAATACCATCCAACATCTGCAAAACTTATTTCAGTTATATCCGATTTTTAAGTGTTATCTATAACCTTTAATAAAATGCTTATAAAAAAATAACAAACCTTGCATAATTACAAGGGTTCTTGTTTAACTGAGACACGTAAACATTTGAAGAAGTGAGAAATCATAATACATTTGCTATCTAAATATATATAACTAAGGGGATAAAATAGGGGATGAAAGTTTGTATAAATCTTCTTAGATTTTCGACTGAGTGAACTGAAATTAAAGATTGGAGCTACTATGATGAAGACGTACGCTTAAATAAGATTTTGATAAATTCAACCCCCATGGGGATAAAATTAGTTTGAACCTATCAGTATCGGGAAAATATGTAGCAAGACTTTTATCATACAGTCGAATTTATTCCGAAAACTCCTTCACGCGGGCGAAGCTGCGAGCAAAAACTAGTATGCTATATTATGCGATATAAAGCTTTTCCCTCATTTAGTGGAGAATTTTTAAATAATTTGCCTCCCCAAACTAACACTCAGTTCGTGCCTGTGTTCCCGAGATTCATACGTTTATTTTTATCCGACTAGCTGTGTTTGGTCTGTTTATAATAATGGGATTAGTGCTATTAATGTTTTGTGGGTTGGCACAAAATATACTTTGTTGTTACTTTATTCATAACTGTTTTATTTTGCTTGAAAATCTTGGAAGATATTCTTGATTTCGTACAACACAATTATGTTTGAAAAGGCCGTTATATCATTTTGACAATTCATATCTTTTGACCTTGACAGTTATTAGTTTAGGACAGTTTTGACTTTTGTTAGCCTATGTAAAAATTTAACGTTAAATATACATATTATACTTTAGAGTTCTGTTATCGAAGTTAAATGTCATTTTAACATATTTTTTCTAGATTAGATTTTTTTTTTAAATTATGTTATAAAATTCTTAAGGCATAATCTATGAACAAGATGGGATTTTTGGGTGACAAAAATTTAGTAAAACGAAAGAGGTAAATAAGGAGTCGGAGTCAATTCACTGTGAAGACAAAGTAAGCCAGCAGTGGGGAAGGGTGTTTCCTAAAGGGAACCAAACACGACTTACAGGACTAATACAATGCATAAATGCGGCCTGTAAATCGATGTGATGATAATTAGATTTTATATAAATTACGAAAGGGAAGCCGGCAGGAATCGGGCTGTAGGGAACCCGAAACGAAGTACAGGTACTAATAATATGCATAAATGCGGTCTGCAAATCCTTGTGATGATAATTAGATTTTATATAAATTACGAAAGGGAAGCCGGCAGGAATCGGGTTGTATCGACCCTGATAACATTTTTTTTTATAAATTACGAAAGGGAAGTGGGTAAAAATCGAACTACATGGACCCTTGGCCACTGTAAGCCAGACAACTTAAGTTTTTATTTTTCTCATGAGAGACGACATGATTGAGTGCCATAAACTAAAAGTCATATTACATGAGCTCAAAGAGAGAACGCTTTAAATTTTACGAAATATTTCAATATACAAATTTCGCAAACGATGACGTCATCAAGTGCAAAATTCCCAAACCGGTGTTAATATTATACATACGCATATGTAAAGTTCTGGCCCGTTCAAGTCGAGTCTTGCGATAAATCATCGACATATCACGGTTATACGAACGGGTGAAAATTTGTGGTACAGGTGGAAAGGAGGTAGAGGGCTGTTTTATTCGTATCGTAAATATTAATTAGTTTGTGTTATTATTATTATATAAATTATATCATAGAGCATTTTGGACACGATAAATATAGTAAAAAAGGTTTTTATTACATTAATGGAACGAATTCAGTGGTGTAAAAAAAAAAATCATCGTAAATCAAAACACCGGCTAAAGGCAAAAATTGTTATTTCTAAATTATTGTTGGTTAGCTGCCTCGGTAACGTAGTTGTAATGCGTACGCTATATGAGTACGAGTATTGCGCTAAGATCTTGGTTCCGAATCCCGGGTTGGGCCAAAAATTGGTATATCACCTTAAAAATCACCCAGTCGTAGCTCGGATTCAATTGGAGGTGTTATACTCTCGTGCCTCGGAAAGCACGTAAAGCCGTTTGTTCTGCGCCTGATTTCTCTTCGGTCATGTCGGATTGCCGCCTCACCACAATATGAGAGTGATAGAATAGAGAGTGCCACCCGTGTAGTGCGCACATATTTGTGCACAATAATATCTGCTGCATTCTTAACTGATCTCAAGATCTATTGAGGGATTCGGTAAATCTGTTACTCAATGGTGTCGCATCATTGAGCAAATCGATGTCTTTTGTAACTGGCACCTCGCCCTTAGTTAGTCTTATAATATCGCCCGATCACATTGCATGTGGAATATTAATACACGATCAGGCGGCATACGGCTTAAAGCTCCTTGGTATGTGCCATAATGTACTCACGGGTGTAGTATTACGGTTTCTGAGAGGGACAGTTATCTTTTTATTAGCTATTGATTTGAAACTAAACAGAAGTGAATTTTGGGACCAAAGTAAGTGTTGAGTTTTTTTGTTGTTGAATGAGCCTGTCAAGTAGTGTTTAGTGATCTTCATAGTATATAGTTTTCATCCAATAATCATAGATTAAATAAGATTAAATAATTAAATAGAATAATCTTTGTCGTATTTACCGTTGTATCAGCTTATATACTTTATTATTTTTTCACCAATTAAATATATAAAAAAAATAAATGGTGTTTTTTTTTGCCACAAGCGTCTACTTAATCAAATCAGGCAACCGTCAAAAAGGTACAAGACGATGTATATTTGGTACTCAAATAAGTGGCGAAGATATAACATTTAAAAAAAATCGTTGTCACTTAACACTTGGGCCGGAGTTAGTCTTTAGTGTTAGATCCATCACGTGTGGAATGTTAATAGACGGTTTTGCTCGTGGAAGAGTTACGGATATATTTTGTCCCCGAAGCGAACTCCGTGAAAAACCCCGGCGTTGTATGGTTTAATGTTATAATTTATTTGGCTTAAGTTACAAACTTTCGTTGTTATTTTATTAACAAGGACTGGTTGCCCATTGGTTGAAAATCGACCTAAATTATTTTTTATAAAGTTTAAAAATCACTGAGGTTCTTCTACATTCCTCAATATGAATTTTAATTTTGCTAAATCTCGCACTTCTCCATGCAATACCGCGTAATTTTTGATTTTTTTCTTTCATAAGATCCTTCTCCTGACAATATCAAACACAACAAAAAAAAAAATAGTGAAATCGGTCCAGCCGTTTACGCGTCATGGCGTGATCAAGGGAAATAGGGAATCATTTTTATATATATAGATTTGGAAGTGCAAGCGAGTTTTATAAAATTTTATTATTGACGAGTCAGAAAGGGCAACGTACATTTTAATTAGGGAGAAGCGAATTTAATAAACTTCGCACTTTCAAGGATTTTACTCAGGCGGAGAAATTTAAAACATTTAATGTAAATTTTTACTGCAGCATATTTTCCACTCTTAAACATTGAAAATAAGCCTTATATTTCGTTTAGTGTAAAACACGTATAAAGTTCTTGCAGTAGAAATTATGTAAATATTATATTTGTAAATGTTGCTAGAAAATTGCGGGAAGAACTCGTACTCTACTGGAAGGCATGTTTGCATTTATCCTTTTTTATGTTTACTTTTCTCTGTAGGCCACTGCTGAATAGAATTCTTTTCTAGAAATTTTAGTTCTAACGTAGTATACTGTGTTAAATAACTCCGAGCTTGGTCATTTGTCGGCTGTTTCCTTAAATATTATTTTAGTTATTTTTTAGTCATTGACATGACCATGAGATATGGAATATTATAAATTTAGTTATCAAATTTAATTAATATTAAGACATTTTTAAAAATTATATTAGAAATTTAAAATTACTATCACTTATTTCTGAAATGCTGATTAATAGAAGGTAGGTATATATAGTACCAGCAATAATTATTATTAATTAATTTTTATTTGTATTTAGTTTAATAAGCTAATTATGGCAATTGTATTTATAGGTCTGTCTAATAATAAATAAATCTTTTTAAAACCTATTTGTTGCCAAAACAACGTCTAAATTTTTCTTTTCCAAGCCGTTCACTCCACGCAGAAGTGATAAAACCAAAAAATCTCAAGAATTCTAGCCGTAAATTGTTAAATAAAACTAAGAATATTTTAGTATTTATCGCTAAGGAAGACACCTTGATAAATGAGTGTAGAAATTGATCTCGCCGCTCCAGTTGCGGACGTTCTTTTACAAAGTAAGCATCTTCTTTGATTAAATGGATTTTTTCTTTACTAAAATTATAATGGATGTAGTTATTTTTGACAAGGCATTAATTGGTTTCTAATAAGTGTCGTTTAATAAGTTTGACGTCACTGTTGACACAGGGCTTATCATTTATGCTGTCTTGTATGCGAGTGTCTGTCTGGATTATCTCATTGTAGAAGGAGACATATGAACCTCAAAGGACAAAAGCCATGAAGCAGCGTTGTGATGCGTCGGGTTCGGCGATTTCGGATGCATTCAAGACCTCTCGGAACCGTCTCACGTACATAGACGCAGGTCACCGCAGGTTTTAGTTAGTATGCCGGCATTATTGGTAGAGATCCAGAGGTCATTTAAAGCATCTGAGTCGAAAGCCCGGTGAGTCCATAACCATTCTTCCACTCCCCAAGTTCAATAATGGCTTCCATGACATGGATGTTTGTTGCGGAACAAAACAAAAAAAGCAATACCATACAGAATTTTGAATTACAAAATACTTCATGGCATGTGGAAGACTATTGAAAGAATATTTCAAGTGTTTGAAGAATATTATAGCAAAAAAATATCTTTTATAAAAATGTAAAGGCCTTAAGACCTGCAACCATCCATCCAGGTCTGCATTATCCTATTCAGTTATAACTAGAAAAAGATTTTAACAATAGTTTATATTGCCCCTAACACATTACCCAAAATGTTTATCACCTCTTAGACTATTGCTTATAACGTTATCAAAAAGTATCTAAACATTACATTCCGACTTAAAGAACGTTTAGCTAATTAAAATAGGCATTATTAGTCTTGATAGGTTTTATTTAAGAGTTATATTTATAAAGCTTGCATTCATATGAAGCATTCGCCAATTTCCAACCAGATCATTGCTACGAGAGCGCTCCAAGGCAATACGATGTCTCTTTCAATAACAACCGTGTTATTAACATTATTAGTAGCTACTGATTGAATTATAAATCAACTATACGGCAAATGCACGCTTACGCACACAAAGTCGTTCAACGCTTAATTAATTTATAATTACGATAAAGTGTATATCATCGGCCGAGTATAGTGGGGCACAATACGCCCCGGGTAAATATGGCGCATGTATCATCCGGGTTAACCAACGTTGAATGTAAATTGCTAATATTGCCAATTTATCTCTCGTGCCATGTGAATTTACACATTCGCACCAAAATTGAAGCTCACTGTACGTACGTTAATTTTACTATTGTTATTCCATGGATATTTCAAGCTGATTTATTTGCGTCGTTTGTTCTTGATGAGGTATATAATATTGAAGTGAGTTTAATTGCAGTTATTGAGGATACGTAATGACGGTGGTGGTTCGATAGACATGTAAATTAAGTTGGGGATGGAATTCGTATCTGGGCTATGTGTTGACACATAAGTGGATATAGATAATGATTATTTGTATATCATCATCATCTCAGCCACAGGAAGTCCACTGCTGAACATAGGCCTCTCCCAAGGATCTCCACGTGGACATGTTGGAAGCGGCCTGCATCCAGCGACTTCCTGCGACCTTAGCCAGGTCGTCCATCCACCTTGTAGGCTTGTATTTGTATATTAGAACTATTTGTTTCATTTAGCGTTCAGTGGCGAAAGGCGACATTTTCCAAAAGAGAACCCATAATATTTAGGTACTAATATGCATAAACGCGGTCTGCATATCGTTCTGATGATAATAAGATTCTACATAAAGGGAAGCCAACAGGAATCGAGTTATATGGACCCTTTGCTAGCGTTTTAGATAACTATGACTAAGAATTTTATAATTATTTGTCTCATTATACTTTACGCTTTATACATGATAGCCTAGCAAATTTGATGCGTGAATTTAAAGTACTTTTTCCACTAAAATGTATTCAGAAAATCGTGCATCCGAATATGATTAATTTCACCTGCTTGCTAACATTTCAAACCCCAGTCGTAATTGGCGACTATATTCTGCAAAATACAACTAACAATAAAAAACATTCATGTTATTATGTTTCATCAATCTACTGCCTGTTAGTCAACTAACGCGGGTAAAGTTGTACGCAAACTAGTTGGTTGCGGTCGATTGGAGCCGAGCGAGAAAGTCTCACTGTATATGTACGATGCGTCATTGTGACGGTAAACGCTGCGAGATTGTTTCGACGTGTTCACTGTGCTATCACTGGATTACGGAATTTGAAGATGTACCTAGTAAGCTGGTAAATCTTCAAATCCCGTCAGTCAGAATTACTCATGCGGCATCTGTGCGTAACCCATTGTAAAGTAAATTGCTAGTGGTCTTAACTGTTTTTTTTTTTTTTTTTTTTTTTTTTTTTTTTGATTTTTCATTAAACTTTTTTCCATTGGTCATCTTTTATCTTGTCCCATGGATTATTATTTTATCTCCATGTTTTATGTGTTTTCAAAGTACAAATACTAACATACTGAAATTAATAATTTCTACAATATCGTTTCTTCATTCTTCATAGCCTATTTAATTTATTCAAAGGTAATTAAACATGTTTATTTCATTTCTAACTCAAGAAGCTTCATATTCTTTTATAACTAAGAAAAATAAAATCTATATATATTATAAATCAAAGTTCCTTTTTCTGTCTGTCTGTATGTTATCGATTTTTCAAAATCTATTGAACGAATTTTTATGAATTTTGGTATGGAGATAATTTAAGACTAAGGAAAGGTTATGGGCTATTAGGTTATCTATTCTATCACGGAAAAATATAGAGCGAGAATTTTACCTCGGAAAAAACCTTCACGGGGCGAAGCCGCGGGCAAAAGCTAGTAAATTATATTTATAACATGGACTATATCATCATCATCATCATCACTTGCAGGATGTCCACTACTATACGTATGCCTTTCCCAAAGATTACCAGATCGACCTATTAGAAATTAAATTGAATGATTAATTTAAATTTAATAATGGACTATATACATATTAATTATCAAGATATTAAGCATATATGAATACTTTCATTTCCGACCGACAATTTGAAACTGATTTCGTTCTCGCATCTGTTAAATAAATTTTGTTTTATGAAATATGCTCTTTGCGGTTCGCAATCTAGCAGTTTTTCCTCTTTGATGTAAATCCACGACAGAGCTTTTATTTACTTTATCGTTTCGCGAAAAGGTTCCACTTATATATTAAACTGTTACTAACATTTTCTGTTTTACTTTGCCTTTAAATAGTTTTGTTGGTCGTGAGGTTGAAATGTTTTTTAGATCTCAATTTAGATTCAATCTATATTTCTGACTTCCTTACTAACCTATAGCACTTTTTTTGTTATTGCTTTGAATGACGAGACGAGTTTGCCGTTGACATGATGATAAGCGATACGATCGAACAGAAACAATAGAAACACCAACTAACACCTTGAATTAAAACGTATTGTTTGGTTTTCCACTGCGCTCGCCATTCTGAGACATAAGAAGTTAAGTTTTATTATGTCCAGCAGTTACACTAGCTATTATGTTGTTCGAAACAGAGAATATAAGGCTTCGCATTTTTTTTAAATGAAAAGATTGTAAATTATCGTATCTACAATTAGCCGGTACTATACTCCGTGCTACTATTTATATAACTTTTGACATATACACGCCTATGAAATTCTAAAATTATTGACGAGGAATCGAAAACAAAAAAAAAATACTATATATAATAATTATGTGCGCCATTTTTTCTTTTCCATAGCGAAGCGATTTGCTCTTCAGCTCCGATGTTAATTATCGAGCCCACTGAGTGTGCATACGTAGTATATGTATAAATATTTGCTACTTGCTTCCTTGATGTATAAGTTAGTAAGGCTAGGGTTTCCTAGAACATCGGTGCCGTCCGAACAGGACCATGATATAGATTTACATTTCTTTAATTTTATCATTTGTTTCTGGATGGCATTTTTCCTTCGAAAATATTAATCTACCTTCGAACAGCTATTAGGTAGCTACCGAAGTCACCGCTATTCCCGGCATAGTATGCCATTCTAAATGTATAAAGGTAACCATTTTTGCATTCCATGCTTACTGAGTGTACCGGGAGTTCACTGCAATCTGGACAGTATGTTGCAGGATTTGCAATTGCCGGCTTTTTGTAAAAAATGCGTAATCTAGGAAGAGAGAAGTCTAATTGCGGGGTAGTTGAATCCTAAGAGACAGCGGCGCCTAATCCTTCTTTTGTGCCTTTATCTGTTCCTGTTGCTCCCAGCAGGCTTACAGTAAGGAGACTGAGTTTTTTGGGTTTATAAGTCGAGATATTTTAGTTGAAAAGAGCTAACGTTACATTGTATGGCTTAAGTTGGTGATAATAATTTTGGTTTTCTAATTCGTACTAGGCCAGCATGACCGACAAAGGCTTAAATCCTTTCAGCAGAGATAATGGGAATATAATACAGGTTTGGTATTATTATGGTAAACTTAGTAAATAAAACAGGACTATAAAATAACCAAAAGCTAAAATAACAACCAGTCTATTTAAAATTAACACCACTATCAAAATGTAAACGTACGAGGTGAACTTAGATTATCGTAGTTTGTCAACAGTATATCAAGATTTCAGATTGCGCAGCAATTTCTAAACAATGTCTAATAACGCTTGAATTCTATCCTTTTGGGACTAACTAGTGAACGCGTAGAATTTTCTTCCCTTCACGTTTATAGGGCACGGTATGGCCAGAAAGTCGGACAGAGTTTCGCCATGCTGCCAGGTTAAATAAAGAATTAAAACATAGTGTACTAAGAAATAGGAATTAAAAATATATAGCTGCCAGACGAATCAAAACTCTCAGTAATATAACGAAATTTATTTAATTTATGTACTTGCGACAATCCTTCGCCTTAAATACTATAAAAAATCAGATAAAATGACCTGGCTTTTAAATATGGCACGGCAAGATGACAATAGACTGATATTAAGAGAGACTTTCCGCCCTCACACCCACCACTACAACTCCTGTAAGCCAGGATCAGCAGTGGCACGCATTTTGTGACACCGAGCAGTGAAGCTCGGCGAGTCTCAGGAAAAACTAATATGTCATTATCCCGCAACGAAATTAATCAAATAGAAAAATAGGGAGGAGTTGGAAATATTAATTGTCCACTTCCCTCCAGAGCAATGCGGGTGACAAAATCATGATGTAAGGAGGCGATTTAGCCTCAAGGATAGGGACGTTTACAACTAGATAAGCTAGTTATAAAGCACCACGGGGTGCTAGGTCAGGAAACCTCCTCGTGGTGCACCCTGGGCAACGGCGCGTCGATCAGACCGTTCAGGCTGATCTGCGCGCCGGCTAATATCCTGACAACCGAGGTGGTTGGCGGTCGTCGCCTCTTGTGGCGACCGTCGTGTCGTAGTGAGATGGGATTGGCCCAAAGGGCGGCTCCCGGTTCTGTCCCGGGGGTGTCGACGGGCTCGGTGTGCGCTCATCCCGCCCCGAGCAGGCAGTGGGGACTCCCTCTCCCATTGTCGCCGTCGCAGATCGTTATCCGGTATGGAGGTCGGTGGGTATGTCTCGCGCTCGTGCTGGACCGAGGGTCTTGGCTTAAACGCGCGGACCGCGAGGAAGAAAACCTCTATCCAAAATTACCGCGAATCCCCAGCGGCGGCGCACCGCGAGGGATGCATGGCCGATGGGTAGTTCGGTCTCGAGTGCGACCCCCGCCAGAGTACAGGCCGACCCTCTTGGCGGGTTACGCTAGGCTTACCCAGGTACAGGGCACTGCCTGGGTGGACTTTATTTCCCCCATACTCGTGGGATCAATAATGAATGACACTAATAATAAATCCATTTTAAATAAGACGCCAGTGGTTGTGCTGGAGAGGCTGCCTACTCCAGTTCCGGCTGGAGAGGCGGAGGTGGTGACAGGAGGGGAGGGCGGGAAGCCCGTCGAGGCCTTAGTGGGCCGCTTTTATGTAGGAGACTCGGAGTCGAGCGAGGGTGTCTCGTCGGCCCGAGAGGGAAGGCCTCGGAGGGAATCCTCTCGCTTGACGAGTGAGACGGACGAGCCCCTCCCTAAAACAGTGACGACGGACAGTCGGGGGCGAGGACGTCCGCCTACGACTGTTACGGGCCTCAAAAAGACCCGCAAGGAGCTGGACGCGCAGAAGCGTCAGCTGGGCAAGAGGCAGTTGGAGGAGGAACTGGCGACGTTGCTCCAGTTTCGGAGGTCTCCGGTTGCCGGCGAGGTCGAGATCATGCAGGTCGATGAGGACCGCGTGATCTCCAAGGAGGACCTGCTGCGCTGCGGAGACGTGGTGCGGCGGATTGTGAAAAAGTCGGGAAGCCTCAAGGGGACCTCCCAAAAGGCCCTAAATGAGGTTACCGACCTCATAATTAAATACGTGGACCAGCCGGAGTCCTCCAAAATAATTCGCCTCGAGCACGAGGCGAAAAAGTGGAGGGAGCAGAGCGCCCGCCTGGAGGCGTCTTTAAAGACACTCCAGGAGGAGAATGCCTCGCTCCGCCGGCGCCTAGAGGACCTGGAGACGGCCTCCAAGTCTGCTCCGATGGAGGACGTCCTGGAGCGGATGGAGGCCATGGTGCAGGCGAGGGTGGAGTCGGCGCTTATGGGCCCGGCTCGGAGACCCACTGGCGCACGAAGTGCGCAGTGCCCCTGTGGAGCTTCCCGTCCAGGGGGCTACGTAGTGGGGAGCTCCACCCTCCCTCGGGTAAGGGCAAGGGCGTGGGGGGAAGGGGAAGAGGGCGGCCAAACCCGCTCCCGCCCCTCTGACCCCGACCCCAGTGGCTGGACCTTCCAGCGCTCCTCCCCGCGTTGAGGCCCTGGCCCATCCGGTGCAGGACCGTCTGGTGGACAGGCAAGGAGCGCTGGTCCTGCACCACGCAGAACCACCAATGGTGCGGCTAAAAAGCCCGAGGAGAGGAGGACCGGGGGGGCGAAGAAGAAGCCCGTTCCCCCCCCGCAGCAGCCTCCACGTGAGCCCCGTCCGCTGCCGCCGGCGCCGGCATCGATGGACCGCGAGTGGACGGTCGTGGTGGGCAAGCGAAAGAAGCCCAGGTCCGGTGCGGCGCCGGCTGCGAGTCCGCAGCAACCGCCGCGCCGGGCTGAGCCGAAGATTCGCCCGCCACGCTCTGCGGCCGTCATTATTTCTTTGACGCCGGCGGCGGTGTCCAAGGGGCTCACATACAAACAGGTCCTGACGGAGGCGCAGGGCAAGGTTGACCTCACCGGCCTTGATATTGGCCGACTAAGGCCAAAGTTTACGGCCACGGGTGCCCCTATGTATGAGGTGCCCGGGGCCAACTCTGAGAGAGGGCCGACTCCTTCGCCGCGAGGCTGAAGGAGTGCTTCAGTGGGTCGGAGGACGTTCGGATCTCCCGGCCCACTAAGACAGTGGAACTGCGACTGACAGAGCTGGATTATACAGCTACTTCTGAGTCAGTCGCAGCGGCCCTCGAAGAGCCGGTGAGTGCAGCCTCGAGGCGGTAAAGGTGGGACAGGTCCGTCCCGACCGCTTCGGGGTGGGCAGCGCATGGGTGCGCATGCCCATGAAGAGCTACACAGAAAGTGCGGGGCGCGAGCCGAATTTTAATCGGCTGGACCGCGGCTCGGGTAACCGTGCTCGAGTCGCGGCCCATGCGGTGCTTCCGGTGCCTGGAGTCCGGGCATGTGCGGGAGCGCTGCGACTGTGCAGTAGACCGCAGCGAGCTTTGTTATCGCTGCGGTCAGGCGAGCCACAAGGCCCGCGAGTGTGATACCGCGCCGAACTGCGCAGTCTGCGCGGCTTCCGGGAAGCCCGCCGGGCACCGGCTAGGGGAAGGCGTGTCCCGCCCCTCTCGCCGCAATCAGCGTCGCGCCCCGAAACGTAGTGCTGTTGCCGCTGTGGCCGTGTCCCAGCCACAGACAGCAGACCACACCATAGTCGCGATGGAAGTAGTAGAGGTCGTCCAATAATGGACTTAAAGTTCCTCCAGGCGAACATCAACCACTGCGCCCGCGCTCAGGACCTGTTGTCCCAAAGCATGGCGCAGTGGTCGGTGCAAGTGGCCGTGGTTGCCGAGCCGTATTTTGTCCCTCCCGTGATAACTGGGCAGGGGACATTGGCGGTTCGGTAGCTATCATCACCAGGGAGCCGCCGGCTCCCCGCCCTTGAAAAAAAGTAGCGAAGGGCCGGGGATGTGTGGCGGTTCTGTTGGGGGACATTTGGATTGTCGGGTGTATTTTTCCCCCAACAGACCCTAGCTGAATTCGAGACGTTTCTCATTCAGCAGGGGTCCCTGGTGGAACAGGGTCAACCTCGCCCCACGATCGTCGCCGGTGACTTCAACGCCAAATCTGTGGTTTGGGGTTCGCCGGCGACTTGACGTTCGAGCGAGATCCTGGAGAACTAGGCGATCTCTATTGGCCTGGTCGTCCTGAACGGGGGGTCCGGTGTACGTGCGTGCGGCACAACGGCGGGTCTATTGTCGATCTGTCGTTTGGGGAGTCCGTTGCGCGTCGTGTTCGGGGCTGGAGAGTCCTTGTGGGCGTGGAGACGTTGTCGGACCATCGTTACATCAGGTTCGGCGTCTCCGCGTCCGCGGTATCCAACCCAGCAGTGTGTCGAGTGCCCCTGTTCAGGGCGGCCTGCGGTGGGTTTACGTCGCCTCGATAGGGAGGCCTTAGGTCTGGCCGCTCTGGTAGTGTCTGGCTCCCCGCACCGGAGTCTCCGGTGCGGGTCGAGCATGAAGGCAGAGTGGTTCAGGGGTGGCAATGTCGGACGTTTGCGACGCCGCCATGCCCAGGCCACCGTCGTCCGCCGCGGCGGCAGGTGTACTGGTGGTCGGCGGAGTTAGCGCAGTGCGTGCGTTTTGCGTTGCTGCGCGCCGCCAGTACGCCAAGCATCATCGCCGCAGGCGAAAGAACAGAGACCACGAGGACCAGGAGCGGCGGCTCTATGGCCTCTATAAAGAGGCGAGAGCGCTGCGGGTGGCCGTTCATAGGGCCAGAGTCGCGGCTCGAAAGGAGTTCCTGGGGACTCTCGACGGGGACCCGTGGGGCGCCCTTATCGCTTGGTGATGAACAAGCTTCGCCCAGCGGCGCCCCACTGTCGGAAAATCTCCAGCCAGACCTTCTGGCCAGTGTAGTCGCGGCCTTGTTCCCGGCCACCGTGGAGACCACTCCTCCACCGATGGCGTCACCGGAAGTGGCGTCATCGTCGGTAATAAAAGTTCGGCAAGGGATATCCCGGAGGTGTCGCCCGCGGAATTGCGGGCAACGGTGCTGATCGACTGCGGAGCAAAAACACGGCCCGGGGGCTCGACGAGCATCCCCGAGTAGAGCGTGGGTGCTAGCCCTCGAGCACCTGGGTCCGAGGCTCCGCAGGTTGTTCTCCGCCTGTATGGTGCAGGGCGTCTTCCCGGCGCGTTGGAAAACCGGGAAGCTCGTCCTGCTGAAGAAGGAGAGGACGGCCGCAGAGTCGCCGTCGGCCTACCGGCCCATCGTGTTGCTCGACGAGGTCGCCAAACTCTTCGAGCGCATCGTCCATGCTCGCCTCGTCGAGCATCTCGAGAAGAATCGGTCCAGATCTGGCCGACAACCAATACGGTTTCAGGAGGGGACGTTCTACCGTCCACGCGATTCTGCGGGTGAAGTCACAGGCGGAGAGCAGTGGCCAGAGGCGCAGCGTAGTTATAGCGATATCGTTGGATATCCAACGCATTTTACTCGCTGCCTGGCCCTGCATCCACAAGCTTACTGCGGTATCACGTGGTGCCGCCCTATCTTCGGCGTCTGGTGCACGCGTATCTGTCTGACAGGGACGTGGTGTATCCGGGCGTCGACGGGTATTTTCGAGAGCGATGTCGTGCGGTGTTCCACAGGGCTCGGTTTTGGGCCCACTCTCCTGTGGAACATCGGGTACGACTGGGTGCTCCATGGTACCAACCACCGGGGTGTCGACGTGACCTGCTACGCTGACGACACGCTGGTCACGGCGACATCAGGGACCTTCCAGGATGCCGCAATCCTGGCGGCGGTGGGCACCGGCCATGTAGTCGATCGTATTCGGCGCTTGGGGCTGAAGGTGGCCCTCGAGAAAACCGAGGCCATTTGCTCATGGGCCTCGGAGGGCCACCGGCCGGTGCCCACATCGTTGTGGGGGGTGCGGATTCCCATCGGCAAGAGTATGAAGTACTTGGGTTTAGTTTGGATGGCCGATGGGAGTTTCGCACCCATTCACGGTGTTGCGGACGAAATTGTCCCGGGCAGCGGGCGCTCTTTCCAGCCTGCTGCCCAACTTGAAAGGTCCTGGTATCCCTT